>NC_022035.1:14676972-14696092 GCF_000317375.1 Microtus ochrogaster | reverse complement strand
TCGAGTCTGAGCTCACTTCCTCTTCCTCCCAGCATTCTGTTCTGTTTACTCCTCCCACCTATGTTTTAACCTATCAGGGCAAGCAGCTTCTTTATTTAATCAACCAATGACACTCCTCCCACCTACGTTCTAACCTATCAGGGCAAGCAGCTTCTTTATTTAATCAACCAATGACCTTCCTCCATCAGTGCCTGGCCCCGTTGTGATCAGCAAAGGTTCATCCAGTAACTGGTGGTAACAGATGTAGTGACCCAGAGTCTGATATTAGGCCAAGCTCAGGGAATCCCACAGAAGAAAGAAAGGAAGATTTGCCATAGCCAGAGGGGTAAAGTACATCATAAGAAAACCCACAGAATCAAAAAAAAAAAAAAAACAAAAAACAAAAACCTGGGCTCAGAGTAACTCACAAAAACTGCATGGGAACCTGCATGGGATTGCCTTTTGCATACATGTGACAGTTATGTAGCTAGGACTTCTTGTGGGACTCTTAACAATGAGAACCAGTGTAACAGACTTATTCAACTTCCTCCTCTTCTCCCATTCTCTCCCCTCTCAACTTCCATATACCTAAGTCCACTTTTTCTCTGTTTCTGATTAAAAAGTGACAGACCCCCCATGGATATTAATGAAGTATTACATATCAAGTTCTGTAATACTGAGCACCTTGCCTTACGGTCCTTAGTTAAAGTCAAGGAAGGTGACCCAGTATGAAGAATAGGTTCCCCAGAGCTAACCAATGCTTTAGGTATAGCCACTGTCCCCATTGTTTGCAGTCCCACAAATAGATAAAGCTACACAACTGTATTACACATGCACACACACATGCATACACACATATTATATATACATACATACACACATACACACACACACACACACACACACACACACACACATATGAGAGGGAGGCAGGGCTTATTTATGTCCCATGGAGACTCCCTGGTTGTTGACTCAGACTCTATGAGTCACGAGACAGATTAGTTGTTCTGTCTGTTTTCTTGTGATGTTCTTTACCCTCTGACTCAGATGATTGCTTCTTCCTCTCTTTAGCAGGAGCCCCTCTGTTCAGCCTAATGTTCGGCTGTTGGTCTCTGCATGCATCTGTTTCGATCCATTACTTGATGAAGGATCTCTGACTACAATTGGGGTAGTCAGCAATCTGATCAGAGGAGATGGGCAGTCCAGTCTACTTATTAAGTATTGTGAAGACTCTTAGATGGGTCATCCTTGTAGATTCCGGGGAGTTTTCCTTCCATCAGATTTCTTCCTGACCCCAAAAGGCCTCCCCTTTCCTGTCATCTCTTTCAGTACTCTCTCAATCCATCTATGCCAAAAGCTGAGTTCTTAAATTTATCAGTATTTTCTAGAGGAAAATAATGCAGAAAATCAGTAAAAATACTTTGAAACAATTAGTGTGTTCAGATGGAGGGAGAATCTTGCAAAAAATAAGCAGACCATTGGGAATCAGCAGAGAGATACCCAACCCAGAACTCCTTGATAATGTTTTTAAATGCAGAATGCTGGGTTCTTTCTACTGCAAACCAATAGAATCTGAAACTTTGGGATTAGAGCCTAAAAATCTGCATTTCAAGAAGATACATGTGTGTTTTATATGCACATTGAGTTTGAACAGAAGTCCCTTAGGCAGAAATTTGTCACGGAAACCATTCCACCAAGGAAGATTATGCTGTCCTTCAAGAGATTATTTTGTAGGGATCTGGCTATTAATTCAATTGGGATGAACCCAAGGGAAATATTTGAAGTCATTTAAATCCTGCAAAGTAAGGAGTTTGATGTCAGCTGCAGATCAGCTCCTGGATTTAATTTATTTTGGAAGCTATCAGGAAAAAAAAAGGGCATAGAACTAATGGCAAAGCTTCTGGTGATTTCTTCTAAGTGGCTGACCTGAAATGATGTTCTTCTACTTCAGAATAAAATAGAGACAAGTATAAGTGTTTTTTTCCTGTTTAAAAGACTACAGTAATGAACTAATAATGCTGGTAAAATAGTGTATTGGCTTTGTGTATAAAATAAGATACATTTTTTTATAAAACAGTACATTGACAGTACAAACAGCAGGAAACAAAGAAACAGGTGGGCTATGGGAAGTAGAAAGAAGTCACCTTTCCAACATAAAAAGCAATTTAAAGATCAGATTTCCATGTGGGACTGAGATCCTTTTTCATTTTTTTTCTATTCTTTTGTAAGTTTAGGGATGACCCAATCTTTTCAGTGTGCCTAAACTTTCTGTGTATCCCACCCTAATAATTGGTAACATAACCCACTCAAGGGAGCACACTGGATGTCCAGCCTTCCTTTTACTGTTGATGGTCACTGAACAGTCTTTCAGCCCTATTTTTAAACACTGCTCCCTGCAAGGTACATGACAGTTCAGTCAAAATAACACATGATCAGTGAATTACAGAAGCAGAATGACTATTAAAATTACAAACTGTCTCCCTTACATGTTCCCAGATTAAAGTGGAATTACAATTTCCTCTCATCTCTAAACTAATTTCACTTTTATTGATTTCAGAAATATTCAGTCAGCATTCATCAGGAATGATTTATTAAACTGCTAGCAGTAATTTTTTGTACATATTTTTTATTCCAAAAGTATACTTTATTTAGTCAGTAGTCTGATTGTACTTTCAGCGAAAAGAAGATGAGATTCAAATGAAAGAGGAAAAGAATCTTTTAAACGATAGCCTCTTTTGAAGATAGCTTCTGGGATAAGTTTTAAGATTATGGATTCTGATTATTTTAAATAGAAAAAAGGATGAAGAGACTAAAACAGAAAAAAGAAGAGAATAGTGTCATAGGTAGCCATCCCCAAATGCTTACTGCAACCAGGTTAGGTCCAGAGAAATCCATGACTCATTGGTGGTTCCATAAAGCTTGACTCTTGGCATCTCTTGCTTCATTTCTGCATTATAATGACTTTATGTCTATCAAATAGACATATATCATGTTTATATGTGTTAGTGCCACAGGATTATCCTAGGTAATATATATGAACCAAAGTTAAAATTTCTGATCTTTATCAATTTTCTCTGTATAGGAGAGTATTGGTTGAAAATGGGTAGAAAGTATCTATAGGAAAATAGAATGAATTTATTTTTGACCAATATAGTGTTATATGAGTTTAGAGTGAAATTAATTTTGTTTAATAGAAAAACTAACCTTTTGAACAACTAGTTGTAACAATTTTATACTTGCTAAATGATCATCTCTCAAATTATAATTTAGGATAATACAGATAATTTAAATGTACATTACTGGTTCTAAAATAATTTATGTAAACATGTAGGTATGCTCTATCATTATACAAATATAAAAAAATATGTACAAATGTTATGGAAGCATATCAAGGAAACAATTACAAACATAGCCCAAGGAATATATATGTATCTTCTTTTGAAAAACAAATTTATCAGTCTTGTCTTGGAGACCATGACAAATGAGTTAAGTAAAATTCAAGTGATCACTAATGATTAGTAAATTAAGATGAGGTCAAGGTAACTTTCAATTGAATCTTTGAGGACATTTTTACCAGTGACGTATTTATGATGTTCTGGTAAACTCTTCAATAGTGTGCTATCTACTATAGTTGGACATTCTTCAGATTTTAACATTATCATTATGAACTCTTTTTTTTTCATTTTTTTTTATTGAGAAAAAAAATTTCCGCCTCCCCCCAGCCTCCCACTCCTCCTGCCCTCCCCCCACTCCTCTCCCCCTCCCTCTCAAGTCTGAAGAGCAGTCAGAGTTCCCTGCCCTGTGGAAAGTCCAAAGTCCTCCCCCCTCCCATCCTGGTCTAGGAAGGTGAACATCCAAACTGGCTAGGCCCCCACAAAGCCAGAACAAGAAGTAGGATCAAAACCCAGTGCCATTGTCTTTGGCTTCTCAGCAACCCTCATTTTTTACCCTTTCAGTACCACAATCAGTACCCCCAATCCTGATCTTGCTATACCATTAATGTACCATGATCATTCCAAGCACTGTGACCATTTCAACCATCATTACAACTAACCTACACTGACAACCTGATTATTATTTGTTCTGTGTTTCTTTTTTTAAAAAATATTTATTTATTATGCATACAATATTCTGTCTGTATGCTTGCAGGCCAGAAGAGGGCACCAGATCCCATTACAGATGGTTGTGAGCCACCATGTGGTTGCTGGGAATTGAACTCAGGACTCTTAACCTCTGAGCCATCTCTCCAGCCCCTTTGTTCTGTATTTCTATTCTTAAAGTTATATAGTAGGTTTAGATCCTGCCATGACTTTTCTTCGAGACTCTGTGAAACACTGAAATATAGGCTAAAATAGTTCATTTTACATCAGTATATTTTCTAATAATTTAAGTTATCTTCCCCAATTATGTCAATAGAATAATGTGCCCAGAAAGAAGAATTTTTTACATGTTAATAATTCCTCTGTATGATTATCATTTGTTAATTCCTGGTTAATATTGAAGGTAGTATATCATTTTGTTTCTTTCATATACTATAAAATTAAGATGTACAAAAGAGAAGCTGTGTAGCTTCAATATTTGTGGAGGACACAATATGACCATATTGGAAGAACACCAGTACAAAAAAGAAACAATAAAAGAAACAAAAAATAAAAAATAAAAAATACTGTAAAGGTAAATATAAACATTGTTCATAAAATAAGTACGTGAATGACAGTCTAAAGGTACTATATAAGAAAAACTGCCCTTCCCAAGCTGGAAGTCATCAATATTTTGCTAAAGGTGCATTTGAAAAAAATTACAATCTCCCATTCACAGGAAATGAAAAAATGAAGTAGAATGAACACTGAAAAGGCAGAAGTTCTGTGGATATGAAAAGAACAAAAATGATAGCATCAATCCTAAACAAACAAAATGTAAAGAAGCACCAGTAAAGGAACAAACAACTTGGAATCTCCTCTCTATAAAATCCACAATGCCTGGCAATGAGACAAAACAATCTCAGAAAAAAAGAACGTTCTGTTAAGCCTGACTGGTGAAGAATTGTCTTAAAGAACATTAAACAATCGACTAAAGGGAAACAACAACAAAATAGGAAGCAACTAAAAGTCTGTGTCTTTGGGACCTGTTCCATAGAAATTTTAAAATTTAGAAACTACAGAGAAAATTAAGAACTAGAGAACGAAGATAAAATAATATAAAAGTATTCTTCCCCAAATATTCAAAATTGACTAATGGGAGAATCTTGGGGTGGCACATTAAACTACTGAAAAAATTCAGGGAGCTAAATTAGATTAATAAAAAAATACGGATGCAAAATGTAGTATTTTAGACTGAATTCAGGGTTTCTCTGAGCCGGGAAGAAAAAGCCACGGTCATTCTAAAGCTGTTATGTTATGATAAATCTTACAGAAAATTCTGGCTAAGAAAATTAAGTAAATATCAACCATCACGATGGAATAAATGAAAACTAAAGATCATCATAGTCAACTACCAGAAGTCAACAACAAAAAGCAAAAGCTGAAAATGCCAAATAAAATATGACATATTGCATGCCAGATGAAGAATAGACTAATTCATAACTGGTAAATTACTGGAAGAATAAAAGAGGGTAAAAGAAAGTCGATAGGGGTATATCACTAAACAGAACACATGAGAGTACCTCTAAAGCAATGTATCTTTTCTATAGTGGTTATGACAGAGAATAACTTATTAAATTGTGGAGGGGTATGAGGTAGAGTCAAAATTATCTGCATAAATCTATGTATATGCCAGCTCACATTATACTCTGTTTTTTAATGGATAAAAGGGTTTGCTTATGTTTATGACTAAATAATCTTTTTGAAAATCTGATTTTCATAGAACACACCAATTATATAGTACTCTTGGATGTCATAAACATATTTTTTCAGGAGCCAGCTCAAAGTCTCCAACATTTTAAGTTCTCTTTAGAATTTTGGGAAGTTTATTCTTGTCCGTTCAAGTATGAAGATAGATGCCTATGTACAGTGTACCCTTTTGTGAAATTGCATTAGCCTAGAACTTACAACATTAGAAGCATGACAAATTTGGACTCTCTCTCTCTCTCTCTCTCTCTCTCTCTCTCTCTCTCTCTCTCTTTCTTTCTTTCTTTCTTTTTTCTTCCTTCCTTCCTTTCTCCTATTTTATGTTTTTAATTTTTAAAATGATCTTATTTTATGTACCAATCCCAGTTTTCTCTCCTCCACCTTCCATCCTTCTCACTCTCCCCCTACCTTCTCTCCACCCGACCCCTGTCCACTCTCAAAGAGGATGAGGCTTCCCATGGGGTGTCAAAAAGGCCTGTCACATCACTTGAGGCAGGAACAAGTCCTCCACGCTGTATCTAGACTGAGCAAGGTATCTCTCCATAGGAAATGGGCTGGGAAGAGACAGTTCATGCACTAGGAATAGATACTGGTTCACTGCTAGTGGTCCCACAAACTGCCCAAGCCAAACAACTGTCACCCACATTCACAGAGCCTTGTTCTGTTATATGCAGAGTTTCCAGTTGTCAGTTTGGAGTCAGTGAGCTCTTATTATCTGTGGTAGCTGTTGCTCTTGGTTTCCCCATCACGGTCTTGTTCTCTTTACTATGAGTAAAATATCAGTCATTCCTCTCTGTGACTAGACTCCAAAAGTTTTGACCTAATACTTAGCTGTGGATCTCTGCATCTGCTTCTATCATTTGCTAAATGAAGATCTATATTGACAATTAAGGTAGTCGTCAATCCAATTACAGGGGAAGGGCACTTAAAGAACCCTCTCCACTCTTGCTTAGATTCTTAGCTGGGATCATCCTTGTCAATTCCTGGGGTTTTTCCTTGTGCTTTTTTTCTCACTAACTCCACAGTGACACACTCTTTCATGGTATCTCTTTCCTTGCTCTTCTCTCTCTGTCCTTCATCCAACTTTTTCTTCCAGATTCTTCATGTTCTCCTCCACATTCCTCTTCTCTCCTCCCCACTCTCCTACCGTCCTTCCCCCCCTCCCCCCCCCACACACACTGTCAGTATACTAAGGAGATCTTGTTCACTTCTCTTTCCCAGGGGGATTCATATATATCTCTCTTAAGGTTCAACTTTTTTTTCCTCTCTTGGCTGGGGTTGTGAACTGTACATTGATTATTTTTTTTTTTGCTGAATGTCTAATTTGCACTTATGAGTAAGTACATACAATGTTTGTGTTTCTGTGCCTGTGATACCTCATTTAGGATGTTTTTTTTTTTCTAGTTCCACCCATTTGCCTGCAAAGTCCAAGATTTGGGTATTTGTTTTTTGTTTTGTTTTGTTTTTCCGCTGAGTAATACTCCATTCTGGAAACGTACTACATTTTCTTTTCTTTTTTGAATTTTTGAGACAGGGTTTCTCCTTAGCTTTTTGGTTCCTGTCCTGAAACTAGCTCTTGTAGACCAGGCAGCCTCGAACTCACAGAGATCCGCCTGCCTCTGCCACCCGAGTGCTGGGATTAAAGGCGTGCGCCACCATCGCCCGGCTACATTTTCTTTATTAATTCTTCAGTATAGGGCCATCTGTGTTGTTTCCAGGTTCTGGCTATTTTAAATTATGAATAATGCTGCTATGAATATAGTTGAGCATATGTCCTTGAAGTATAAATGTACATCACTTTGGTTTGTGCCCAAGACTGGTATTGATAGGTCTTGAGGTAGATTGATTCCCAATATTCTAAGAAACCACGATACTAATTTCCAAAGTGACTGTACAAGTTTGTACTCCCACCAGCAATGACAAGTGTTTCACTTACCCCACATTTTCTCCAGCATAAGCTATCATGGGCATGTTTGACTTTAGCCACCTGATAGGTTTAAGATATCTCAGAAATGTTTTTATTTCCCTGATGGCTAAGGATACTAAACAGTTCTTTAAGTGCATTTCAGTCATTTGAGATTCCTCTGTTGAGATTTCTCTGTTTAGATCTGTACTCCATTTTTTATTGGATTATTTGATAATTTGATAACTATTTTCTTGAGTCCTTTGTATATTTTGGAAATCAGCCTTCTGTCAGATGTGTGGTTTGTGAAGATTTTTTTCCAATTCTGTAGATTTCTGTTTTGTCTTGTTGACTGGGGTCCTTTGCTTTATAGAAGTTTCTCAGTTTTAGAGAGTTCCATTTTTTAATTGTCAATCTCAGTATTATATTCAGAAAATGTTCTCCTGTGCTAATGCATTCAAGGCTACTCCCCAATTTGTCATCAATGAGGCTAAGTGTGCCTAGATTTATATTGAGGTTTTTGACTCATTTGAACTTGAGTTTTGTACATAGGATAGATATGGATCTAATTGCATTATTATTGTACATGTCAACATCCAGTTGTGCTAGCATCATTTGTTGAAGATTCTTTCTTCTGCCTTTGTATAATTTTAGCTTCTGTGTCAAAAATTAAGTGGTCATAGGTGTGTGGATTATCAGAGTCTTCAATGATTGCTGTGTAATTCTCTTCCTTAGTCACATCTTTGTGTGGTTTGGGTATCAGGGTAACTATCAAACGACAATGTTACTTCTCGTTCTATTGTGTAGAACAAGTTGAGCAGTATTGGTATTAGCTTTTCTTCAAAATTCTGGTATAATTCTACACTGAAACCATCTAATCCTGGGCTTTTTTTTTCCACTGGGAGACTTTTGATGACTGCTTCTATTTCTTTAAAAATTATAGGTCTATTTAAATTTGTTATATAGTCTTGATTTAATTTTAGTATATGGTACTTATCCAGAAAAATTTCCATTTCCTTTAATTTTTCCAATATTGTAGAATACAGGTTTTTGAAGTATGACCTGATAATTCTCTGGGTTTCTTCAGCGTCTGTTTTTATGTCTCCATTTTCATTTCTAATTTTGATAATTTGCATATTACCTTTGTCTTTTGGCTAGTTTAGATAAAGGGTTATTTTTATCTTGTTGGATTTCTCAAATAACTTACTCTGACTCATTGATTCTTTGTATTGCTTTCTTTATTTCTATTTTATTGATTTCGGTCCTTAATTTGATTATTTCCTGGCATCTACTCATCCTAGATGAGATTGCTTCTTTCTGTTCTAGAGCTTTCAGGTGTGCTGTTAAGTCACTAGTGTGATACTTCTCCAGATTCTTTATGTAGACATTTAGTACTATGAACTTTCCTCTTAGCACTGCTTTCAGAGTGTCCCATAAGTTGGGTATGTTGTGCATTCATTTTCATTGCAATCTAGGAGTCTTTAATTTCTTCCTTTATGTATTTCTTGACCAAGGAGTGATTTCGTTGAGCATTGTTAAATTTTCCATGAATTTGTTAGCTTTCTGCAATTATTGTTGTTCTTGAATTCTAATTTTAAGTCATGGTATCTGATAAGATATGATAGGTTATTCTAATTTTTGTATCTGTTGAAGATTTCTTTCTTACTGAGTATGTGGTCAGTTTTATAGAAGATTCTATGAGGTTCTGAGAAGAAGGTATATTCTTTTGTTTGGGTGGAATGTTCAATAGAAGACTATTAAACTTTTTTGAGTCATACCTTCTATTAGTTCCTTTATTTCTTGTTAAGTTTCTGTCTGGCAATCCTGCCCAATCATGAGAGTGGGGTGCTGAAGTCTTCAACTATTAGTTTGTGAGGTTTGATGTATTATTTAAGCTTTAGTAATACTTCTTTTACAAATGTGGGTGCCATTTTATTTGGGGCACAGATGTTCAGAATTGAGACATTTTTTGATTGATATTTCATGAGACTTATAAAAATGTCCTTCTTCATCTCTTTTGATTATCTTTAATTTGAAGTTTATTTTGTTAAATATTAGGAGAGCAGCACAAGCTTGTTTCTTAGGTCCAATTGATGGGTTAATTTTTTCCCAACCCTTTACTCTGAGGTAATGACTCTCTTTGAAGTTGAGGCGTGTTTCTTGCACTCAGCAGAAGGAAGAATCCTACTTCTGAATCCCTTCTGTTAGCCTGTGTCTTTTTATAGATGAGTTGAGACCATGGATAATAAGAGATGGTACTGACCAGTTATTGCTAGTACCTGCTTTGTTTTGTTTTGGTATTGGTATTGTGATTGTGTTTTCCTTCTTTGGGTTTTGCTGATGTAGGATTTTCTATTACCCATGTTTTCTTCCATCTCATGTATTCTGCTGGTTATTCTTGCATATGTAGTTCCTGATTATTTACCCAGATTTTCCATTTCCAGACTTCTCTCAGTTTTTGTTTTCTTTATTGTCTCTATTTCAGTTGTCAAGTCAGGAACCATTTTCTTCACTTATTTCATTATTTTCTTGGCTTTCTTTGGTTTCTTTAAGGGATTTGTTGATTTCTTCCATTTTTTGCTTTGCCTTTTCCTCCACTTCTTTAAGGAAATTTCTCATTTCTTCTTTAAGAACATCTATCATCTTCATAAAGTTATTTTTAAAGTTTATTTTTCTGTTTCATCTGCGTTGGGATGTTCAGTTCTTGCTGATGTAAAACCATTAGTTTCTGGTGATTCCATATTGCTCATTATAATGTTGAATGAGTTCTTACATTGCTGTCTGCCCATCACTTTATCTAGTGGTTGTAGGTAGGGTCTGTGTTTCAGGAGGTACCTCTTCCTATAGTTGTTGCAAGTAGGGCCTCTGACTTAAGTGGCCACTCTTCCTTCACTTCCACGTGGGTCCATGTCTTTGGTAGCTGCTGATATGGCTTGAAGCTCTTTCAGGTGTAGGCAGTGCCAAGGTCCTTGTAGTCAAAGATGCTGTGGAAGATGGTTGGGGGTGTGGCAAGGTTATTACCAGTTCTTTGAGGCTCTGCTGGTTGGGGTTACAGTACAGGATTTTCCTCTGGGGGCTAGAGCCTAAAGAGCAAGGTCCTCCAGTCATGGATGCAGACACACCCACCTCTCCAGGTGTATTCAGGGCAAGGCTCCTGTAGTCATAGATGTCATGGGGGATGTTTGGGGTATGGGGAGGCTGCACCCAGGTCTCTGGGGCTTTGCTGGGTGGGGGTAAGCACAGGATGTGCTTCTGGGGTCTAGGTCCTTGAGGGTAGGATTGGATAAATATTTTTAAGAAAATAATTAAATTACATCTGTAGGAGAATAGCTGAGGTTCAATTGCAGGATTCAGACATCATTTTGATGGTTATACAAAATTATTAGCAAGTAATTTTGTCAAAAAATCCTGAGGTTTGTACTTTTATAAATCACAAAAATGACATGGATTCACATAATTTACAGCTGGCATTGTCCCATTATTAATTTAGTGAAAAGTGCTAATTAAAAATTAAATATATTATAAAAAATTTATAGTGAGATATTATCAATCACCATAAGGTATTTCATTATGTTATCATTTCATTTATTTATATTCCTTGTATTTTTTTAAAAAGTGTATGGGGTCAGCCCTCCTGCTCTGACACCATAAGAGATGGCTCCCCTGCACCTGTACCAACAAGATTAGCTCTAGTGTGCTGCCCTGGTGGAGTACAGCATTTGCTCTTCTGAGTTCTGTAGCTGGTAAAGGACAGAATTAGTTCTCCAACTCTTGGATCTAGGAGCCAGCTTGCACCTGCATCAGGTAATAAGGAACAGAGGAAGGAGTACATCTTTCCCTCACCCACACCATTGCATGGCAGACAAGGCAGGTTGGGTCATCAGTGGTGAAGCATAGGCCAGAGGCCTTGAAGCAGACCAATGGCCAAGGGCAATGAACACTTGCAAGTGAAGAATAAAGGAATAGTGGGTGCACTGTGCAACAGTTCCATTATGAGAGTCTTCCTTTTTTTTTCTCTTGTGGTTCTGTTGCTATTTTGCTTTGTTTGTTTGGTGTTTTTTTTGTTTGTTTTTCTTTGAAATTATTTTGTTTTGCAGGGAGGTTGCAAGGAAAGAAGGCGGATGCCAGGTCAGAGAGATGGGTGTTTTCTGGATACATGATGTGGAATTGCAAAGAATCAATGAAAGTTTACAAAAATGATTAATAAAGTAGAAAAGTATGGAATATTTTTGAAAAGAGAATAATTTATGTGCTCATTTGTTTTATAAATTAAAGATATACTTAGTCAAATTTGAAAAATATTTATTTTTGTGTTTACATTCATATAATTGATAGAGAAGGCATTATTGAACCATGTTTAACAGAAATATTCTTGCACTGATAAGAAGGTAGATGGGTACTTAAGAAAACTGTATAGAAAGGTTTAACCCTTCTTGTGCCCAACAAACCAGACGATCATAGATAGATAGATAGATAGATAGATAGATAGATAGATAGATAGATAATTTGTAAACTGATAGATAATAAATGGATGCATATTTACAGGATAGACAGATTATAGGTTATATGAAGCTGATAGTTACAGATTACACAGGTAATACAGTAATGAGAGACAATAAAGAGATAGATATTAATACACCCCCTCACTGATTTATTTTTTAGTCAGTTAGTCAAAAACTTAGAAGTGTCTTTTTCTCTTTCTTAGAAGATAAAATACAACTTTACTTCATCATTATTTTTTATTAGTATCTTTAATATTCATAGAAAACTAATTTTTTCATACATTATAATCTGATTATAGTTTCTCCTCCTGTAGGTCTTTTGAATTTTTGTCACCTTGCTAACATCCAAATCATACTCTTTTGGCTCTCATTAAAAAACCAAACAGAAACAGAAATCTAAAGAAGAGTACCAAAATAAAATAGAATATGATAAAACAAAAACAAATAAGCAGAGTAGGCTGTAAATACCAAATAGAAATAAAAGAACCAACAAAAGGCATGATAAACACATGTATGTATAGTGACACAGATGTTTGTACACACAGGAATAAGGAATACCATAAAGCACAAACCAAGAAGCAATAATGTATATGTATATAACCTGTAAGGTATAAAGATTATATTATATTAATTATATTATATACATACATAATATATTCATAAATATATATACATAGACATAGATGATATGGATAGATACAGAGATTATATTTATGTCCACCATTCCCTCTGGCTCCTATAATCTTTCTACCTCTTCTCTGGAAGGGCTTTTGGAGGGTAGAAATTTGAAGGAAAGATCTATTTTATTTCAGTAAAATATTTATTCTATGACTGAGTGTTATCAGGTCTCTCACTGTCTGTGCATCATTCAGTTATGAGTCACTGTATTTTTTCTCATCTACTTTCACAGAAACCTTCTCTAATGAGGCTGAGAAAGCTATTGATACAAAGATTTTCGAGCTTCCTGGTTCTGAGACCCTTTTATACAATTTCTCATGTTGTGGTGACCACTAATAATAAAAGTATTTTGTTGTTACTTTATAACTGTAATGTAGTTACTGTTATGAATACGAATGCAAATATCTGATATACAGGATATCTGATAAGTGATATCCAAAGGCTGAGAGCTGCTGGCAAGGAATTATGGTTTTAGGAGTCATTGAATTACTAACTTTATTTACTTAACATATTTATTTGCTTATCTATTAATTAAGTAATTTAATAGCAGAACAGTAGTATATGGTTTTCCTCTTGAACCCTGCTCTGTTTTGTCTCAGGTTCTTTGCCTCTTGATCAGTGTCAGGGACCAGTTTCATCACATAGAGTGGGTTTAAAATCAAATAAGGCACTGATTGGTTAATACCACAAGCTTTGTGCCACAGTTACACTAGTGTATCTTTCAGGAAGGTCATCATTGTTATAGAACAGTTTATAGCTGGGTTGGTGTCTACCTTTTCTCTTTTTTGGGGGGTGGGGGTGTAGAATACCTTCCAGTACAATGATCCCTATTCACCAGGGATAAAGACACTTTATAGATAACAGTTCTATTTCTCTGTGTTTAGTGAGTTATATAGATGTTGTTGCCAGTAATGAGGCCTTTTTGTTTGTGTGAGGCAACCAACAGCCATGGGAATGACCTGAGTTGTTTGTGGGTTCCCATGGGGCTGTTTTGGCCAATTATTCAATTAAATGCAACCAATTCTTGGCAGTGAAATCTTCATTTGGTGATAAGATATGTCAAGTTGAAGAACATTTATTTAGATCACCTTTGTACATACATGTATGTGTTTTTGTTTTGTTTTACTTTATTTTGTTTTTTCATTTAATATTGTTTTTAACTATTTTGTGTTATGTATTTCTATATGAATATCAAATTTGTCTTTTTATTTTCTGTGAAGAATTGTATTAGAATGTTGATGGGGATTGAACTGAATCTGTAGATTGCTTTTCATAGAATGATCATATTTTGCTATATAAATTCTACTTATTCATGATTTGGGGATATCTTTCTCTGTTCTTATATCTTCTTCAATGTCCTCAATTTTTTTATTACACAAGTCTCTCACTTGCTTAGTTAGAGCAAGTATATTTTGCTCCATAATATTTTTGAGGCTATTGTAATAGTAAAACTTACTGTTCCCTTGGTTTATTTCTCTACACCTAATTTTTGACAAAGAAGCAAAAATAGCAAATGAAAAAAAGAAAGCATATTTAATAAATGGTGCCTACATGACCATATATCAACATGTAGAAGAATGAAAATAGTTTTATATACCACCATGCACAAAACTCAAGTTCAAATGGATCAAAGACCTCGACATAAAGTCAGTCACACTGAACCTTACAGAAAACAAAGTGGGAAATACACTTGAACTCATTGGCACAGAATAGCAGTTTCTAAATATAACCATAGTCACACAGACACTGAGAAAAACAATTAATAAATGGGACCTCCTGAAACTGAAAAGCTTCTGTAAAGAAAAGGACAGCAGCACAGACACTGAGAAAAACAATTAATAAATGGGACCTCCTGAAACTGAAAAGCTTCTGTAAAACAAAGGACACAATCAACAAGACAAATGACAGCCTATAGAATGGGAAAAGATCTTCACTAACTCCACATCAGACAGAGGTCTGATCTCCAAAATATTCAAAGAACTCAAGAAATTGGTCATCTAAAGAATAAACAATCCAATAAAAAATGGGGTACAGACTTAAACAGAGAACTAAACAGAGAAATAGAGGAATCTAAAATGGCATAAAGACATTTAAGCAAATTTTCTACATCCTTAGCTGTCAGACAAATGCAAATCAAAACAAATCTGAGACTCTATCTTACACCTGTAAGATTGGCCAAGATCAAAAACACTGGTGACAACTTATGTTGGAGAGGTTGTCAGGTTAAGGGAACACTCCTGAATTGCTGGTGGGAATGCAAGCTGGTACAGCTCCTTTGGATGTCTGTGTGATGATTTCTCAGAAAATTAGGAAACAACCTTCCTCAAGACCCAGTAATGACACTTTTGGGTATATATCCAAAGGATGCTCAATCGTGCCACAAAGACATGTGCTCAGCTATGTTCATAACAGCATTATTTGTCATAGCCAGAACTTGGAAACAACTTAAATGCTCATTTGCTGAAGAATGGATTTGGAAATCCATTTACACAATGGAGTACTACACTGCAGAAAAAATAGACATCTTGAAATTTGAAGGCAAATGGATGGAGCAAGAAACCATCATTTTGAGTGAGGTAATCCAGACACAGAAAGATAATTATCATATGTACTCACTCATAAGTGGTTTTTAAACATAAAGCAAAGAAAACCAACTTACAAATCAAAATCCCAGAGAACCTAGACAACAATGAGGACCCTAAGAGAGACATACATAGATCTAATCTACATGGTAAGTAGAAAAATGACAAGATCTCCTGATTAAATTAGGAACATGCAGACCATGGGAGAGGGTTGAAGGGGATGGGAGAGGCAGGGAGGTGAGGAGAAAAAGCTGTAGAGCTCAATAAAAATCAATTAAAAAAGAATGGATAAAGAAAATATCATACATTTACATAATGGACAACTACTCAGAGGTACAAAACAGTGACATCTTAAAATTTTTATACAAATGAATGTGAGAGAGGTAACCCAGACCCAGAAAGATGAGCGTGGCATGTTCTCACTCATAAGTGGATACTAGCTATATACCAAAGGATAAGGAGCATATAGTCCACCACCCGAAAGAAGCTAAGTAACACTATCCTTAAGAGAAACATATATTGATCCCCCTGGGAAGGGGAAATAGACAAGATCTTTGAGAAAATTGGGAATGCAGGGGTCAGGGGAGAAGGAGGCCAGCAGTAGAGTAGGACAGGAGTGGGGGCAGAAGAACTTGAGGGAGTGGGGTGCTCAAGATGAGGGAAGGGTAGAGAAGGAGAGCAAGAAAAGAGATATCTTTTTTTTTGCATTTCAATGTATTTTTATTTGACTCTCCTGCTTTAAAGTATTCTGTACAATGAAAACTCATTCACTTTTATAGCTATTATCTCCATTTCTTTTTTTATTATTATTATTATTTTTTTTTATTGAGAAAAAAAAATTTCCGCCTCCTCCCAGCCTCCCACTCCTCCCGCCCTCCCACCACTCCTCTCCCCCTCCCTCTCAAGTCTGAAGAGCAGTCAGGGTTCCCTGACCTGTGGAAAGTCCAAAGTCCTCCCCCCTCCATCCTGGTCTAGGAAGGTGAACATCCAAACTGGCTAGGCCCCCACAAAGCCAGAACAAGAAGTAGGATCAAAACCCAGTGCCATTGTCCTTGGCTTCTCAGCAGCCCTCATTGTCCGCCATATTCAGAGAGTCCGGTTTTATCCCCTGCTTTTTCAGTCACAATCCAGCTGGCCTTGGTGAGCTCCCAACAGATCAGCCCCTCTGTCTCCGTGGGTGGGTGCACCCCTCTTGGTCCTGACTTCCTTGCTCATCTTCTCCCTTCTTCTGTTCCTCATTGGGACTTTGGGAGCTCAGTCCAGTGTTCCAGTGTGTGTCTCTGTCTCTATCTCCATCCAGTGAGTCTATATTTTGATATCCTAAAGAAGCTAAATAAGAAGGTGAACCCAAAGAAAAACATATAGCTACCCTCCTGGGTAGGGGAAGTAGACAAGATTGCCAGGCAAAAAATCGGGATCTTAAGGGTGAGGTGGGAGGGGGGTAAGGGGAGATGGGGAGAAAAAAGTGAGAAGGGTAGGATGGGGAGAACTTGGGGCAACGAGATGATTGGGATACAGGAAGGTTGGATAGGGGAGCAGGGAAGCACATATCTTAATTAAGGGAGCCATCTTAGGATTGGGAAGAGTCTGCGAGGTCCCCAGTTAGTTCCTGGGGCAGCTGAGGATAGGGAACCTGAAATGATCCTATCCTATAGCCATACTGATGAATATTTTGCATATCACGATAGAAAAGAGATATCTTGATGGAGGGAGCCATTATGTTTCTAGTCAGAAATTTGGCACTAAAGAAATTCACTGGAATCTACAAGAACGACCCCAGCTAAGACCCTAAGCAATAGTGGAGAGGGTGCCTGTACTGGCCTTTCCCTGTAGTCAGATTGATCACTATCTTAAATATCATCAGATATCTTTATAGATCTATGTGTCAGCTGGCTGTACAACCTAGGCATTGTGCTTGAACACTCATTTAACTTTTCCATTAGACTTATTTTGCCTCTCTCCATTCCTGACAGATACTGATATTCTAAACACTATTTAACAAAAAAAGGGGAAATTTTCTTTTGAATAAATTGTTATTTTCTCTCATCAGGTGTTAGTGGAACATTGAGAGGTGTTATTAACTAATCTTACAGAATAAGATAGAATTTACATCAGATGGTATTTGAAAGTAGAAAAATTAACAGTTGTACTACTTCAAAAGACTACTGAAAAATATTCTGAAACAGTGAATGTAACTAAGTTGAGGCACTTATGTAAAAAAATCAAGCTATCTATAAATTTATATGATTCCAGGAAGTATTGTTGCCATAGGATTTTTTTATTATCTACTCAGGATGATCATGGACACTCCAGTGTTCTCTCAGGCAGAAATGATAGACAAATCTTCAAGGGAAGAAAGGAAAATGACATTGTGTTTTGTGGTAGCAGTACTTAACCTGTTCCATCTTGAAGTTTCACATATTATGTACAAATTAACATGAGACAGAGTATAGTAATAGTATCTGTTCAAATTCTGCTACTCTATCCTTAAATATTTATTCATGTGCATTCCTGCCCAGTTACTGAATATGATTATTAGACATTGTTTTCAAAGCTTTCACTAAGGAAAGAATACCACTTTTGGAAGTACGGAGACTCCATCGCTAAGTCATTGATTAGGTACCTGCAGACTTGAAATGTTGTGATAAGGAATGAACCCTAGTACAATAAAAATGTAGAAGTGAGACTTGCTTATAGATTTGTGTGTGTGTGTGTGTGTGTATGTGTGTGTGTGTGTGTGTGTGTTTTCAGGAGTATACCTACATGGGGGCCATAGGATAACTGTAAGAGTCATTCCTTAAGTGCAATGGTCTTTGTTCTTTGTGATAGTCTCTCTTACTGGAACCTAGAACTGATCAAGTAAACTGTTTGGGTTGGCCAATGAGGACAGAGGTCCTCATGTGCCAATCTCCTTGGCACTAGAATAGAGCTGTGCTACTGTGATCAGGACTTCTGCATGGGTGCTGGGTGACAATTGAGGTTCTCTTACTTTACAAACTGAGGTAACTATTCCTTAGCAACCAACAAATTTTAAGATAGCTTTCTTTGAAATTTTATTTAGTATTACAGAATAATAAATAAACAAACAAATACAAGCATGGTGGTACACATGCATATAACATTCTCTAACCTGTTTGAACTTTGATTAGTTCAGTTTTTGAAGAACATGTTTCTAAAATTTACACAGCAACAACAACAGAATGTAAAGTATGTGAGACTGCACAAGACAACACACACACACACACACACACACACACACACACATTTAATATTGCTAGGTTCCTATGAGATACTGCTGT
This sequence comes from Microtus ochrogaster, assembly GCF_000317375.1. Lineage (NCBI taxonomy): Eukaryota > Metazoa > Chordata > Mammalia > Rodentia > Cricetidae > Microtus > Microtus ochrogaster. The sequence continues at coordinate 14,677,303 of NC_022035.1, read as the reverse complement.
AATATGGGACAATTCAATGCATGCTAAAGTACACCTCCCCCCAAAAGTATTCAATAAATGCCTGATGCCTGAAAATAAATTGTTTTACCATGTTAACACAAGCTTATACTTTATTAATTGTTCATGAGTTTGTAATAATCGAGTAGGAATTAAATAATCAGATTAGAAAAGTCTAATTCTTTTTAGGATCTTCTACACTGAAGTTTATTTCTCATTTTCAGTTCTTTTAATATTCTGTTAGATGATGTGGGAGTGTCATATATCAATCTGTTGATTTCATTGGTTAAGTAATAAACAAACTGCTTGGGCTCATAGCTTAGAACATAGGTGG
>NC_022035.1:14652816-14674037 GCF_000317375.1 Microtus ochrogaster | reverse complement strand
AATGAACACAGTGTCCGTGTAATTATTTCGGGTAGAGCTAGCCATGTGGGCGGCCGGGTGCCGGGACGCAGCCCGCCGCTCCTATTTCTACAGTTAGATTTCTCATATTTCAGGGAAATTACTTGTTGCTACTAACTCAAATAGCAATTGTCATTGCCTTAGCTAATTATCAAACCCTACTCTGGTCCTCGACTATAATAGATAATAACAAAATCCCCATCCCTATTTGCAAGATAGAAAAGTGAGATTCTTGCAAAAGTTATCTAGCTGTACAGTTTAGAAAATATATTGTTAATCATTATTTTAAGGAAATAAGCCCCAGTGTTACATCCAGACAAACAAAAGAAGGATGCTTATCTCTTTTCAGATTTTCTGAATCAGCTTTCCTCACTGCTGCTTCCTTACACCACCCAAGAACACAGAATCTTAATATAAGAATCATATTGAGGTGATAACTGACCAACTTTGATACCTATATATATTCTTTCTCAAGAAAAAATTAATATTAACATGCTTAATATTTCATATATGTTATATTATGGTACAATGCTAAATTGTGTCAACTACCAATCAAAGTTTTAGTCTGTTTTCCTGGGTTTATAAAGCTACTTAGTAAAGTCAAGAAAGAAAAATATACAGGCGTTGAATTGACAGCACAGTCTTGTATGTAATATGTGACTTGGCTCTTCTTCTGTATATGTCATAAGAAAAGTTGGACATAGTAGGAAATGTAGCTGGGTGATCTGGGTCATTATTGAAGTGGAAAATAATAATTTTTGCCCAGGACATCTTGGCTCTGGTGTGCTTTTTCCTTTCAACTCCATCAGCCCTACAGACTCTGAATTTCTTAAGTTTGAAGGCACTGTGCCAGCCCCATCTGTTTACCCACAGATTGTGGGTAAAACTAGTTTAAGATGAGTTTATCTGTGAAGGGATGATTTTTTAGTTTCTTATTCCTACTTGTACCTAGTGTTCAGTTGCTTCTGTGTCCTCAATATGCACTTGTTCAGATGTTTGAAGGAAGGATAACAGAATATATGTGTTTTAAAACAACATAATTTACATGAATTAATTTGACATGTAGGCTTACAGTCCAGTTAGCACCAGACTTTCACAGAGAATTCATATTTTTCTTAATGCCAATGGATAAAAATGAGAAAAACTGTCTGAAAACTTCACTAGATATTTTGGAGTGTATTTACATCTCAGTAATCATTACATTGAATGTTTATTCATATATACTTTATATTTAAAACTAACTTTCTTTAATACACTATAAGTTAATTAATCTAACTTATAACTTATGAAATATTCTGCCTAACAATCAATATTAACCTAGTTTTTTAGGGCTGGCTAATCATGGAATACTTGAAATAACCTCAATGTGCTCACAATTCCTACATATACGCAAACCCTCAAAAGTCTTTATGTAATTTCAATATAGTTATAAAATTATATTAAATGCATCAGTCTAAATGAAAGATAATCATGAAAGTAGAAATGTTAAGTTCAAGGCTATTAACAATTCACACATTCCTTTATTCTTAAGGAAAAGCTGGTAGTCACTTAGTAAACTATACAAGTCACAGTTAGAGCTGGGTAGCAGCAGCATAATAACAAAGTAGTCTCCAAAACTAGTGAAATTTGACAACCAGCTAAGGCAATTTGCTTAATAGTTGATATATAGGGATTCATTTAATTAATATTTTTTAAAAGATAATCTTTCTGAGATGCAAAATGGGAGGATAGAGAAAAGTGTAATTCAACTTTCTTCTGAGTCATAATTAATGATGTCAGATGTAAAATGTTAGCTAATTTTCATCTAATTTGATGTGAAGGAGATTGTGTTATACATATTAAGTTGACAGTATCAAAGTGATGGGAGTGTTCTCCATGTAGCATTGTCTATCTAGATGACAGATGTGAGAATCTTTAATTCTTCAAATAACTGTTTACTTGACTGATACTAGCTTGCATTTATATCTAAAATATTTTTCTTTTTCTTTTATTTTTTATTGATTTAAATATTCTTTTATTTTTTCATTCAAATATTTCCACTCCCCCCCCCTTATCTTTTTCCCTTCCCACTCCCCTACTCACCCTCCTCCATCCTCCTCCAGCCTTAACAGAGGACAGGGTAACCTACCCTGTGGGAAGTCCAAGGCCCTCCCCCATTCATCCAAGCCTAGGAGTCCCAAAAAGCCAGTACATGCAGTAGAAACAAGTCCCAGTGCTTTTATCAATGGCTTCTCAGTCAGCCCCCATTGTCAGCCACATTCAGAGAGTCTGGTTTGATCACAGGATCGTTCAGTGTCGGTCCAGCTGCATTTGATGAGTTCCCATTAGATCAGGCACACTGTCTCAGTGGGTGGACCAATGCCTCACGGTTCTGACTTCCTTGCTCGTCTTTTCCCTCCTTCCGCTCTTCAACTGGACCTGGGAAGCTCAGTCCAGTGCTCTGATGTGTGTCTCTGTCTCTATCTCCATCCACTGCTGGACGACGATTCTATGGTAATATTCAAGATAATTATCAGTATGATTATGGGGTAAGGACAGTTCAGGTGCTCTCTCCTCTGCTGCCCAAGGATCTAGGTGGGGACATCCCATGGACATCTGGGTTTCCCACTAGAGCTAAGTCTCTTGCCAACCCTAAAAATGATCCTTGAATGTAGATATCTTCTTCCCTGTTCCTATATCCACCCTTCCTCCATCTCAGCCCTCCCACTCCCCCAAGCTCTCCCCAATTCTTCCCTTCTCCCTTCTCTCTCTCCCTTTTCCCTTCCCCCAACCTCATCCCCACCGCTACCCCTCCCCCATGCTTCCAACTTTTGCCTAGCATTCTTGTCTGCTTCCAATTTCCAGGAGGATCTATATATGTTTTTATTTTGGTTCACCTTATTATTTGGCTTCTCTAGGCTTGTGAACTATAGGCTCAATGTCCTTTGTTTATGGCTAGAGTCCACTAATGAGTGAGTGAGTCGGTCTGGGTTATTTCACTCAGGATAGTGTTTTCTATTTCCATCAATTTGCATGCAAAATTCAAGATATCATTGTTTTTTACTGTTTTTTGTTTTTATTGTTTTTTAGTAGTACTCTAATGTGTATATATTCCACACTTTCTTTATCCATTCTTCCACTGAGGGGAATCTAGGTTGTTTCCAGGTTCTAGCTATTACAAATAATGCTGCTATGAACATAGCTGAACAAATGCTTTTGTAATATGATTGGGCATCACTTGGGTATATTCCCAAGAGTGGAATTAGTGGGTCCTGAGTTAGGTTGACTCCCAGTTTCCTGAGAAACTGCCACACTGCTTTCCAAAGTGGTTGCACAAGTTTGCATTCCCACCAACAATGGTTGAGTGTTCCCCTTACTCCACATCCTCTCCATCATAGGCTATCATCAGTGTTTTTGATTTTAGCCATTCTGACAGGTGTAAGATGGTATCTCAAAGTTGTTTTGATTTGCAGTTCCCTGATTGCTAAGGAAGTTAAACATGACCTTAATGGAGACAGAGACAGAGACCCTCATCAGAGCATAGGACTGTGCTCCCAAAGCCCAGTTGTATGGCAGAAAGAGGGAGAAGACGAGCAAGGAAGTCAGGGCCGTGAGGGGTTGGTCCACCCATTGAGACAGTGTGCCTGTTCTAATGGGAGCTCACCAAATCCAGCTGGACCGGGTCTGAATGAGCATGTGATCAAACCAGACTCTGATTGTGGCTGACAATGGGGGCTGACCGAAAAGCCATTGATAAAGGCACTGGGACTTGTCTTTATGGCATGTTCTGGCTTTTTGGGACCCTAGTCTATATGGATGCACAGCTTCCTAGGCCTGGATGTAGGGGGGAGGGACTTCGACTTCCCACAAGGCAGGATTCACTGCCCTCTCTCAATCAGGGAGGAGAGGGAGGATGCTGAGTGGAGGAGCGGGAGAGGATTGGGAGGAGCGGAGGAAGTGTAATTTTTTTTCTTTTTTCTTTTTAGTTTTTTGAGACAGGGTTTCTCTGAAGCTTTGAAGCCTGTCCTGACACTAGCTCTTGTAGACCAGGCTGGCCTCGAACTCACAGAGATCCACCTGCCTCTGCCTCCCTAGTGCTGGGATTAAAGGCGTGTGCCACCACCACCCAGCTGGAAGTGTAAATTTTTGAATGGAAAAATAAAAAAAAATAAATAAAATAAAAAAGAATTTGTTGGATTTGCTGCTTTCTTTGATCAATGAGTTTATTTCCTCCATAGTATCTTCAGCATCTGAGATTCTTCCTTCTATTTCTTGCATTCTGTTGGTTATATTTCTATCTCTTGTATTCTGTTGGTTATCCTTCTATCTCTTGTATTCTGTTGGTTATACTTGTCTCTGTAGTTCCTGTTGCTTTACCCAGATTTTCCATATTCAGCCATCTCTTGGTTTGTGTTTTCTTCATTGCCTCCATTTCAGTTTTCATTTCTTGAACTGTTTCCATTACCTATTTGATTGCTTTTTCTGCTTTTTCTTGGGTATTTTTGAGGGATTTATTCATTTCTTCTAACTTTTTGTTAGTCTTCTCATCCATTTCTTTAATGGAGTTTTTCACGTCCTGTGTAATGATCTCTATCACTTTCATAATGTTACCTTTAAAGTCGATTTCTTCTACTTCTTCTGGATTCGGGTGTTCAAGTCTTTCTGTTGCATGTTTGCTGGATTCTGGTGTTATCATGTTGCTTTCCAAGTTGTTGCATGAATTCTTGCATTGGTGCCTGCCCATCTCTTCCTTCAAATGCAGTCAAGAGAGTCTCAACGGTTTGGTCTTATCTTTGCTGTTGTTAACTGTGTACTTGTTTTTTTTTTTTTTTTTTTTCTTGTTCTGCCCTCTTAGGTCCCCTTATCACTGGAGTTGGCTCTCAGGTCCCCTCCTCTATGGAGTAGGCTGTGGTGGTAGATCTAAAGACTCCACAGATGGAAAGGAGTGCTTGGTGGCAAGTGGGATGGGATAAGTAGAGAAAGCCTGCAGCTGGGAAGAAGCCAGAAACTTTAGTGGATTGGAGGGTGCCTGTACTCCATTTCCTGGGTGTCCAGCCGCCTGGAAGGGCATACTCTTACCCCTCTGGATGGATCTCTTGGTACAGGAGCAGGGCCACTTGCTGGCCAAGGACCTCACAGACAAGAGGGCAGGCTTGGTAGGTGCCGGCTCGGTGGAACAAAGAAACCCCCCTCCGGATGGGTCTCCTGGTACTGGATCAGGGCCATTTGCTGGCCAAGGACCTCAATATTTCATTTTTCTACCAGCGAGAAAACAGCTGAAATATATACAATAATATAAAAGTCATTTTAAATCTTTCATTCTTCCAATGATAGGAAAGTAAAACAACACTAACAGGAAAGTTTATCATTATAAGAGAGCAGGCACGCACACACTAATTAATATTTTCTTTGTAGTTTTCAAACTCAGTACTGGGATTAATGAAAAAAAAAAGATGTTTTGTTAAATTTGCTTTGAGTTTAAGAAAATGTGCAACTGTTGTAAATTCAAGTAACATAAGCCTATCTGACAGAGTGACAGTTCATATTCTAAAATATGTCACACTTATATTTGAATCAAATTTAATTTTTCCTCAGCCAGCAGGGTATCTCGAAACAGATGCTCTGAAGAAAGCCATACACATCTATTCTGTTTATCACATGTTGGATAGCTGCCTTTCTTCTTTTCCTTTATTGATTTTCACACCTTAGAAGTGGCCCTGCAATTCTTGACTGTTCCAGCACTTCAATGACTCATCAAATAAACTAAGTATAAAATTGCTTGTGCCATCAATCTATACCCTACCTAGAAGACTGATTCATTAAGCTCTGACAGATGAACACTCTCACAGAATTAAACCTCGTATCCTAGAGCAAATTTGAAGTTCTTTTAAATGAAATAACATTTTATTAATTGAGCTTAAAGTATTTAAATTAATATTTTCAGATGTTATTCCTACTGGCAATATTTAAAAATTGGGTAAAATATACACGAAGGTTCATTAAGTAAGGCATTTGAATCAGTGAATACTGTCATTTCAATATTAAACAGATTTTTTTCTTTTCAAAACCAATTCAAATATTTTTGCTAAAACTTTATTTTATACTCCACTGTTTACCATTTTCCTATATATTTATAAACATTGTAGAATATTGTCTAATATAAAGTATTGGATTACATTGTCCACAGAAAACACTTCTTCATAAAGAACATACAGAAGAGAATTATATTGATTCAAGGAAATGCTTTGCCTTTTTAAGTGGAAATGGGTAAAGAATAGAAGTTTAATTATTTATCAATAATTACCCAGTTAAAAATTGGGTAAAAGATATTATTATAATATCATGCTTTATTTTCATTTCCAAATCACAGAGAACATTATTTCCTTTCCAACTACCAAAAACATCATAATAGAATATTAAATGTGCATTTTTGAAAGTTCCAAATGAAGACTAAGGGGAATTTGAACTGCTTGAAGTACAATCACAAAATAGATCCATTTAAGTTTTGTCTTACATCCTAATATCAAAGACATTCTGGTCAAGAAAGAAATGATGAAACTATGTTAGAGATTATAAGACAAGTGTTTCATATTTGCAAGTTTAGTACATAAGCTTCTTTCAGAAGTATGGATCTTGAGGTGCTTTTTAAGAGAACTTTGTATTCAGTTCTGAACCAAAGTTCATAGGAACTAAAGAACAAATTTAGAGGATCAGGGTGTTTTCATTGCTAGTTTTATGTGAACATAACCTCACAGTTAGGTTTATAGTTACTGCCTTTTCTAGCAGTCTTTAATTGACTTCTTTTTCACCTTCGGTATCTCAGAAGTAATATAAAGCATATGTTTTCTACTATGAAGAGAGTAGATTATCAGTAATGTCTGGAGAACTTAGCTTTAAAGACAGTTATTCTCTACAATGTTGGGGTACACTCACATTCCACCTAGATACTTTCATGTGTCCCAAAGTCACATGTTCACCAACCTTCAATTCATACTTATCTTTATATATATTCTCACTTACAAGCATGTTAAAGGAAGTGCTAGTGATAAATGTCACAACAGTGCAACATTCTAAATGTACAGAAAATGTAAATTTGTATAATGCTGAGACATTTCAACAAAGTAATCAAATAAAGAAAGCACTGTGATGGAGAGATGGCTCTGTAAATTAGAATGTACACTTCTCTTGTAAAAGAAACAATTTCAGTTTTCAGCACTCCTGTCAAGTGGCACACAACCATCGGTAACTCTACTTCCACTGGGTCTGATATTCTTTTTCAGAATCTCTAGGTATGTACATTCACATATACACACATGCATGCAAGGACACACACATGCATGCAACAAGAAACAAACATACAAATAAATCATATAAAATAAGAGAAGAAATTTTACCATGAAAATTTTGCCCAAAGAAACTAAAAACAATATATAGTCCTACCTTTGGAAGAATTACTATTCTTGTACAGTATGGATAGTTCACTAATTCTTTAAATAAAGAAGTAGAATCTATTTTCCACTTTTAAATTTCTTCTTTATGTTAGACTATCAACGGTCTTAGTGATTCGGTCTCAAATATCTGCATTGAAGCAGAGTAACAGCAATCTATAAAACAATTAATTACCAATATAAACTTATCTAGTCTAACAATAAGTGGTTGTCTGTAGTTATTTTTTAGGGTTAATCTTTCAAGAAATTATTTCTTCATGTTACCTGTTTATATATACTGTCCTCATTCAGGTCTTGTACAGGCAAAAATGTATATTTTAATTAAAAAATAAAGCATGTCTATAATTAAATAAAATTCTATTAGTATTGTTGTTGTGACCAGGTAGTAACTGCTTTCTCATGTCAGGAATAGTTTGAGTATAAGGATGACAATTATTTGGCATCTTGTTTAAGGATATTGGCATCAGTCATGCTAAGTTTATATGATATAGATATAATTTTCAGGAACTAAGTTGTCTATCCAGTACTATATACAGCATTTCCTCAGTTGTCCAGAATGTCCATTAGCAATAAACTATAATTAATATGTTTTGAAAAGTAATGACTGGAGGCTAACCTTTTGAAAAATGTCCTTTATATGGTTTAGTGCTAATTACTACATTTGAAAAATAGTGACCTCAGAATTGGAAACTCTGGTATTTGCAATAAATTCCAATTGTGCTCTATTTTTTATACAAAAAATAATCATGAAAAAATAAATTTAAGGTGCGCTGTCCTATAAAATTGAAAAATTAACAGTTCCTACCAGAAAGCGTGAACAAGAAGACAGCACCACAGTAATAGGTTTATTCATTGCTTCATGTAAATATTTGGCAATGATAATGAAATTTCATCTTAAAATGCTATGACACATTTTCATATTTTATTATATATTTATTCATAATAAGTTGTTTTCACAGATAAATGTAATATATATACATATATGTAAGCATATATATACAGATATTACTTTAAGAACTCATTCTATCATAGTTGTTAATTAGCTAAAACTATTTAAGCACAGTATTCAAGAAGCAAATTAATCAAGAATATAAAAATACTTCAATGACTTATGCAGTGAATAACTAAATAAAATATTTATTCTATTATAGAAATTATTTATGTATGCACATGTCAGGAATAGTGTGGTGCATTTGTAAACATAGAGTTGTTGAATATGGTTATAGGATTAACACTATCCTATGGTACAAGAATTTCATGCCACCATAGCCTATATGATATGACCCTACCTAAATATACACATAAATAATATATACTTATATTGTATGTATGTATGCATGCATATGCATGCATGTACTATTATGTATAAAAACATGTTGTGTGGTTATGTGTATAGCTGCCCCAATTTAGAACTTTTAAAAAAAATATGAGTTCTCCTAAAATATTATCATGCAGTAATATTAGCATGTAGTAACACTCTCTATTATCATTGTGAAGGAATTTTTCACTATCTGTTTATAGTACTTTAAACTTCATTTATAAACATCAAGCCTTTACACATGGTATGTTGAAATAAATCTATGTCAATAACCTGTAAAAATGCCAGATGCTAATTATCTTTCACCGTTGGAACAGCTGTGTTCCTGATTTCATTAATTTAAGTTGTACATCCCTAACCTTCATGTTGTGAATATGAACTTCCTCTCTTTATCACCAAGCTCCTTGTTTTTTGACAGTAATTACTCTGCAGGAAAATACTGACATACTATAAATTAAAAATAAGCTTTCATTGTGTTTTCAATGTATAAATGAATGCCCCAATTATTTAATATGTGTTTTATTGTGTGGTTATCAAACAACACAGAGACTGCTTAATATTTTCATTTCCATTTTCATGATCAAGAGAGTAAAAAATAGTCTCAAGCATTCAAGAAAAATTTTAGAAATTGATCATAGTATGCTCTAGTAACCATGTTAAGCAGTTTTTCCAAATTGCTGATTATCAACATGTGCACAAGATAGAACATTTTCTTCTCAAAAGTTTTATATTAAGAAATCTACTACATTCATAGCAGCATTGTTTGTCATAGACAGAACCTGGAAACAACCTAAATGCCCCCTGACCAAAGAATGGATAAGGAAAATGTGGTACATTTACACAATGGAGTACTACACAGCAGAAAAACATAACAACATCTTGAATTTTGCAGGTGAATGGATGGAACGAGAAAACATCATTTTGAGTGAGGTAATCCAGAAAGACAATCATCACATGTGCTCACTCATAACTGGTTTTTAAACATAAAGCAAAGAAAACCAGCCCACAAATTACAATCCCCAAAAACTTAGACAACAATGAGGACCCTAAGAGAGACAATCATAGATCTAATGTACATGGGAAGTAGAAAAAGACAAGATCTCCTTAGTAAATTGGGAGCATGGGGACTTTGGGAGGGGAGAGGTAGTGAGGTGAGCAGAGAAAATTGTAGAGCTCAATAAAAATCAATAAAAAAAAGAAAATCCTCCTTGATTTTTCTTCACCTAAACTGAAACAAGATTTTTTTAAAAAATGCCCCCATCTTATCCAATCTCATAATATTTGTATTAGTTTAGCTTAATTTTGCATCTATAAAAATAATTCTATTTAAAAACCAGCACCTGCCACTTTCTAACTTCCTTTCATGAACAACTAAAAGGCATAAAATATATTTCACAAAATATTGCTTCTTAGACATAAGACGGGAGTGGTTGGGTTATTTAACATAATATACTATTCAAGTCACCATAAGTAAGTATTTTAGAAATTAAAAGTGTATTAAAATTTAGTTTTACTTATTTTATTTACTTACACTGACTTTTTTTTCCAGTGATGGGAAAATAGATGATTACTAGAAGATCTTCAATCTGAGAAATCCTTGGAACTCAATGGCTTTGTTACTAAACAAAAAACTAATAGCTTTAATTTTTTTCAGCTTTCAAATTATTTGTGAGGAAATAATATTTTCAAACTCCATTGTAACATCAGGACCCTTGCAGCCAAACCATCTCCCCAGTGTATGCTGTCACTGATTCATACCTAGCATAAAGGATCCTGCTTCAGCTTTTCTACCTGCCGCTTGCTTCCATACTTGTACACATTGACAGATGCTTTTTACCTCTGGAACTATAAACCCAAATAAACTGTCTTTTTTGAAATGCCTTGGTCATAAAGTTCTATCAAAGCAATATAAATGTAACTACTGTACCTGTATATATAAACACTTAAGTAGTCATATGCATTCTCCGACCTCTGTATCTTGTGATGAACAAAATATCGAACTATATATTGTATTAAAATATTTTAATATATCTTTATATCCATGAATTTTGTCATTTATGAAATATTAGGGTAACTTCACAACAAGGAGGAAGAACTTCATTGTTAACTTCTGAAATGATGGAGAGACTACAGGACAGAGGTAGACTTTCATTGTTTATACTAGTTTTAAAGCTGTGTCAAACACACAATAATATTTTTTGTTATTAAAAATAGAATGTTTTACACACAGTATATTCTAATTATAGCTTTCCCCTCCCCAATTATTCTCATCTCCTATGCACTCCCACCTTCCCAATTCACATTCTTTATCACTCTCTCTCATTATGAATAAAATAGACATTTAAAAAATGTAAAGAAAAGGTAATAAGATATAATAAAATACAAGCAAACAAGCCTAAATAGGACAAAACACACAAACATGCAAAATAAAATAGTGAAAGACAAAACAGAAACACAGACTCATACTTTGGCATGCCCAGAAATTCCCCAAAAACATAAATTTGGAAGCCATAATATAAAAACAAATGATAGGTAAAGTAAGAAAAAGAGAAAAAAAACTATACCCAAAGCATTGTGAGACAAAAGAAATAACACTTAACAATATTTTTAAAAACCTTTAAAAATATCATTGAGTTTGTTTCGTATTGGCCATCTATTTCTGGACATTGAGGAGGGGTTTACATCTTCAATGAGATTCTGTTTGAGAGAACTAATATTTCAGATGCAAGTGGTTGTCAGTTGAGGATAGCTGAGTTAGTAAATGACCCACATCCGTACAAGCACAGAGGTGGTATAGGAATAGTAAAGGGGAAACATCCTTCCTTGCAAGGTCTTCAGGATTCCTTTGAATACATTGGTATTAAAAGACTTACTACCTTTTGAAGAATGAGCCCTTTTTTGTCCTAGGCCTCATTATTTTGCATACCATCCAACTAGCCTGATAGCCTGTATTTTATAACCCAGTGCCACCATGGTTATTAGTTCACTAATTGATAAAGAGTAGAACCACTATTACACCTTTGCAATTGGATGGCTTGGGTTTTCATTAATATCATTTGATATATGGTTAGTGTACTGTATGGAAGAACAAGGAAGAAACTATGGAAAATTTTGGAAATTGGGGTAAAAGAAATAATTTAAAGTATGCATATTATAAGAAAACTTAGAAGGTTTTTGATTGATTTTTATGAAAACAGAATGAGAAAAATACTATGAAGTGACTGATGAGGTGACTAGTGACTCAGAATGTACAAATGTTAGCTCAAATTGTGGTCATTATAAAACACTGATCATGTTCTATTGCACAAACTAAATGAAAATGTCCAAAACTCTGAGTAGAGTGGGTAGGAGCAGCTACATAGTGTCATGCTGTATTTTCACATTTCATACAATTTTCAGACTCTTGCTATTGCCATGAAATTCTGAGACTAAGTCCCTCTTTTGGTACTCTAACTACGGTTGCAAGATATATGCACTGATGAATTATTCTAAAATGTCTCACCATCACATTACTATTACAGTAATTTCCACCAATTTAGTCAGCTGCAAGAGGAATACTGTGTTTAACTGAAAAGAGACTTTGAAAAATGAGAAGTCATATTTTTCAAGTATTTGCTGATAGCAGTTTTATTTTCTTTCCCCTTTAGAATTCATTGTGAATTTCACAGAATATTTTAATGTTATTTTCTAAAATATGGTTTTCATGTTGAGCTATTCTGCTCACAGAGGAATTTTCCATATCCACTATGTTCTGTGTACTGACAATTAATTGTGCTGAAAGTTGATCTAAGTACACAGCAGCCATAGAGGTAACACTTAACCACCAGGTGTAAATTCTGTAAGTGGAAATTAGTCCTTGGGAACCTGGCAGTGTTGGAACACTTGGCAGGAACTTCAAGCCTTAGGTTATCATTTTCCCCATACATATTTAAGGGTTTCTTTTTGAATAAAAGATGGACATATTTTTATTGTTTAATATTTACTCACATCCTGTAGCTAACTCCAAGATGCTGAGAGACAAAGGCTGCATGTCAAGTTATGGCTCCTTTTAGACTAAGCCTAAAGAAATATATGATAGAAAAGTAATTTTGCATTGGGTTTCCTATCTTATCCACTATACACACGGCTTCTGCTTAGGGCCTCTGAGTTATCAAGATTTGTTCTCAAAACAGGGGAACGTTTTACAATTATTTATACTACGACTTGAAAATGTCAGCGTATTTTCTCTTCCAAGAATACTAGCATGTTAGTTTCAGACTGATTTCCTATTGTGAAGTAAATTGTATTTTAAAATAAAAATAATATTTAAAATTCAATGATAATTATAAGAGTAAAACCAGAGATGCATCATTTTGTATTTTATATTTTACTATTTATCAATTATGTAGTATAAAAGCAACAGCTATGATATTTAGAAGAGTTTCCATTAGGACATGGGTTCATCTTAAATCAATTCTGTCTTCCTAAAATACTCACTCTTAATTTTGTAAGTCTTGATTTTGAAATGTTTTATTGAATCTTTAAGGTTCTCACACCGTGCATCCAGATAGCACTCATTTCACCATCCTCTTCCTTCCCCTCTGCTCTTGCCACCTCCCCCCTCAAACAAAACTTAAAAGTAAAATAAGATAAATTCCAAAAGAAACAAAATCAAACAAAAAAAGAACAAATAAAAATGTCTCAATGTGTAAGTTGTACTGCGGCCCATTGAGTCACACAATATATTCTTTAATCCATAGATATTTACTTATAAGTGTTCACTGCAATGATTCATTGGTCTGGCTTGAGGCCTCTGGTTTCTGCTACACTATTGATGCTGAGCCTTTATTTCTATAGATTTCTGCTTCTTGTTACAATAACCATATTACTAAAGTAGTATGTATTTGCTGAAAGACCGTTTTCATATTTATAGTATTGAAAGTGGTAGAAGTTTAAGATTAGAAAACTGATTGATATTTAATAAATTGACTACTCCATGCCATCTTTCAAAAAAAAAAATTCCTAAAATAATTTTCTGAAATCCCCAGAAAATTTTATCTTATACTAAAAAATACTTTTTATCAAAACAAGCTTCAACTTCATGGCTGCATATTTCCCGATAATAACTGTGATATTTGACTATTACCTACATATCCAAAACCTTTAGCCTTCAATTAGAGAACTGGGGCCATAGTTAATTTGGTTGGGTTTTCCAGTGCAAGTATCTAAGACCAATCAAAAAGGTCAGTGGTGCACATTTCAACAATGCTTCTTAGCTCAGCAAATATTATCATGCAATAGCAGCATCTCTGATGTTTAGAAGCATCCTTCCTCTATTAAATGGGATTTGAGAGAGATGTGTTATGTGAAATCTGTTCCCACAGCACATGGTTGCCTGCTGCAACTAGTCTGTGTGTTTTACTAAGTGTATCTGTACCATTTCCCAACCCTTCAATTTCTGTAGAAACAAGTTCCTTGGTACTGACAAGACCAAAGATACTACATGAAGTAAATGTTTGCATTGGTCTGCCACAAGATATAATACATGAAGAACATTTAAGCATCAGAACTAGCATCATGGTTTTAGTTCTGCTATGCAAGTTCATAGTGGTATGTTATGGTCTCTGCAAACTTGCCATGGTTTCTGGTTTTATGCAGGGAATACATCTGAAGAAGTAAACCACCAACTTTGAGAATGTTTGTGCTGGCATCCTCTCTCTCACTATGAAAAAGTGTCTGAAAATGAGAAAATTTACATGTACCTAGATTTAAGAGTTAAAAGACTATAGAGCTTGAATAAAGATCAGGAATAGTAACTTTTAAGTATTGTGAGACACAGTCTTTGCTGTAAATAATTTTATTCTTGCAATAGTGACTAAAACAGAAGAAAATATGTGCTTATTAACAAGCACAAACAGCTGAATGATTTGACAAGTACCTTCTACTAATTTAAAAGTTTAGCAAGGCTGAGTGATATACTTAGAACTCAGAGTTGAAGTAAGATAATATATCTGATACTATGCCTGTGATTTATTAAATACATATTTTTAAGTTAATATCCTCAATTGAAAAGTATATTATAAATCTTTAAATTGGGACACATTGAGTGGCCTATTCAAACTGGTCTCCAGGTCAATATATATACTTGAAAGCAAAGATAACAAACATTGTACAGTCATCAACTGCGAATGCCTTCCTGATTAGGAGTGAGTCTACTTACTCTTTTCAGTGTTGTGGTAGTTGTCTTTTTAGGATTTGTGTGCACTGTTACAAAATCTGTGAGTTCACATGTACATCAATCCCGTTCTAGCTGGAAGATGCGCTTTCCTTGTAGTCATGCCTACAATGGCTTTACAATCTTTCTGCCTCCTCTTCCATATAGATCTCTGTGCCATAAGGTGAACTATTTGATAAAATTGTCACATTTAGGACAATGTTCTCACTCTCTGAAAATTGTCTACTTGTGGATTTCTTTTATTTATTTATTTGTTTGTTTTTATATTATTTAATTAAAAATTTCCGCCTCCTCCCCTCCTCCCATTTCCCTCTTGCTACCCCCATCCCCCTTCTCCTCTCTCTCCAGTCCAAAGAGCAGTCAGGGTTCCCTGCCCTGTGGGAAGTCCAAGGTCCTCCCCCTCCATCCAGTACTAGGAAGGCGAGCAAGCAAACAGACTAGGCTCCCACAAAGTCAGTACATACAGTAGGATCAAAATCCAGTGCCATTTTCCTTGGCTTCTCAGTCAGCCCTCCTTGTCAACCACGTTCAGGGAGTCTGCTTTGATCACATGCTCCATCATCCAGCTGGCCTTGGTGAGCTCCCATTAGGTCAGCCCCACTGTCTCAGTGGGTGGGTGCACCCCTCTCAGTCCTAACTTCCTTGTTCATGTTCTCCCTCCTTGTGCTCCTCATTTGGACCTTAGGAGCTCAGTCCAGTGTTCCAATGTGAGTTTCTGTGGATTTATTAGTTAATTACCACCTACTACAAGAAGAAGAAGCTTCTCTGATGAGGGATGAGTGTTGTTATTATCTACAGATGTAGCAATACATCATCAGGAATTAATTTGATATGTTTTTTAGGAGAATATTGGTGAAGTAACATTTCCTAATTCTTTTTAGAAAGCTACTATTATCCTAGTACCAAAACTACACAAAGAGTTAACAACAAAAAGAAATGAAGAAAGAAGGAAGAAAGGAAGGAAAGAAAGAGGAAGAAAGGCTGTTATTTTATGTATTGGAACGTATTTTTGGCCTTATTCAAGCCTGTTTCTTTTTCTTTTCATTTTCATTGAAGCTAATTTTTATATAATGTATTTTGATCATACTATATCTGCTCTCAGCTTCTCCCAGATTTTCCCCACCTCACTACCTATCCAATTGCCAAGCTTTCTGTAGAGAACAATCAGGCAAATTAAAAACAAAACCAAAATAACAAAAAAAGGAAATCACTAAGAAAAATAAACACAGAGAGGCAGCAAAACCTTTAAAAAATCTGAAACCATAATATATAAGCAAAAGACCACTATAATAAAAATATGCAATAAAAATATTTATAGAGATGTTTTACATCTCTATGAGATGTAAAAGATTCTACCTAAACACCATTTAGGTTACTTTGTCTTGTGCATCTCCTTTTGGGCTTAGGGCCAAGCCTTAAGTGTGCTTCATACACTCACTAAGAGCCCATTAGAGAAAAAATATTTTTTTTCTTTGCAAGAAGTTGCCAATTGGAGGGAGGTTTTGGTTAGGAATGGAGGCTTGTGTCCACTTCCCCCTTTCCTTGCTGGAACTTTACTGGCTTGGACTTATATAGGCCTTATGAATGTTATCACAATCTCTGTGAGTCTATGTGTCTGTCAGTCTTTTTGTATCTGGATGGCATTGTATCTTTGCTGTCTCTATTTCCTCTGACCTTAATAATCTTTCTGCATCGTTCCCTGAGATATGAGTGGATAATTTTGATGAAAATATTCAATTTAGGACTGAGTGTTCTAAAATCCCTCATCCTCTGAATGTTGTGCAGTTGTTGGTTCTCATATTAGTTCTCATGAACCTTATTTATTTCTCATGAATTTCATGAGGAAAATTCTAAGAAAATGCCTATTTGAGACACTTATCTATAGATGTACTAGAATGTAGGTAGCAATGAAGGCTCTAGTCAGAACCAGTTTGAATTCTGTATGTTGAATGAAAAAGTGTTGTTTTCTGTGTTGGGACTGCATCACCATTCCTTTTTTTTTTTTTTTTTGGTTTTTCGATTTTTCTAGACAGGCTTTCTCTGTAGCTTTTTTTGGTTCTTGTCCTGGAACTAGCTCTTGTAGAGAGAGAGAGAGAGAGAGAGAGAGAGAGAGAGAGAGAGAGAGAGAGAACAATGGTTTGTCAATAGTTTGAATTCTTTGTGAGTTATCATGGGACCAGCTTGCCCTATGGTTCAGTTAGATGTAGTCCATTCCTGGTATTAAAAGTATCATTTTTTTGTCAAAGATGTCTAGTTTGGGCATTGTCTTTCTTTATACTTCATTATTCCATTTAGATTTCTTTTGTATATGTACAGACTTTAAGAAGTTTATATAATAGGTCTCTATGTAACCCTCTAATGGCCCTAAGTTTAACTTGTCACTCCGTATATTCTCAATCTTAATCCATTCTGCCTTCTCCTTTCACTTTTAATTTATCTGATCCAAACACATACTCTAATCATAAAAAACTATTTATTCTATTTACTATTTCTAGGAAGATACTCCCTTTAACCCTAGTTCCTACACTGTGCATAACTTCATGTAGTATAGCATGCCTATTGAAGCCTTCAAGGCTAGCACTTATGTGTAAGGAAATGCATAAAATATTTGTCATTTTGGGTCTGGATTCTAGTCCTGTCCATTTACCAGAAAATTTCATTATATTTTTTTTTTAACAAGTGAGTTATTCTACTGTGTACATTTGCCACATTTTCTTTATCCATTAATCAGTTGATGGACTTTTAGGTTATTTCCAATTTCTGGTTATTATTAATAGAGCAATAATGAACATTATATTAGGTCTCTCTAGAGTAGAATGAAGCATTCTTTGGGTATATGCCCAAGAGTGATACAGCGGGATACTAAGGTAGAAATATTTTCATCTTTTTGAAGAACTGCAACACTGATCTCCTTAGTGACTACAAGTTTGCACACCCACTATCAATGGTTGAGTGTTCACATTACTCTAATCTTATCCATATAGGCCTGAATGTGTTTTATTGATCTTGGCCATTTTGACTGCTGTAAGATGAAATCTGAAAGTAGTTTTGATTTGCTTTTCCATTATTACTAATGATGTTAAATATTTCTTTCAGTATTTTTCAGCCATATGTATTTCATTTTTTGAGAACTCTCTCTTTTTGTTCTGTACCTCACTTTTAACTAGGTTATCTGTTTCTTATTGTCCAGTATTTTTAGTTCTTTGTATATTTTAGATACCAATCCTGTTTTGGATGTGTAATTTGTAAAGATCTTTTCCCATTCTATAGCCTACTACTGTATCTGAATGACATCATGTTGTTTTGCAAGAAGGAACCATTTATTAATTGTTGTTAATTAATGCCTTCCTATTGGTGTCCTATTAAGAAAAGATTTTATTGTACCAATGAGTTCTAGGTTTCCCAATTTCTCTTCTACCAGATTAGATATATCTGCCTTTTTTTTTGAAAACGTTGATTCCTTTTGGAGTTGAGTTTTTCACATAGTCGTAAGTATGTATTTATTTGCACTCTTCTATGTGCAGACATCAAGTTTGATCAGTACCATTTATGAGAAATACTGTCATTTTTCCACTGTGCATTTCATAAATAAAGTATTCAGAGTAGTATGAATTTTTTTATATGCCAAGATCTTCGAACTAATTCCAGTGTTCAACATGCCTATTTGGATATCAGTATCATGGCCTGCTTTTTTTGTTTGTTTTACTGTATCTTTAGAGTGCAACTTGAAGTCTGGGATGATAATACCACCTGCAGTTCTTGTATTATTCAGTATTGTTTTAGCTTTCTAGGATTTTGTGTTTCCATATCAAGATGAAAATTATCCTTTCAATTTCTGTGAAGAACTGTGTTAGAATTTTTATGAATAGTTGTTGAATCTGTAGATTACTTTGGGAAAGATGGGTATTTTTGCTGTTTTGATTGTTTTTAAAAGCAATGACAGAAAAAATTTATTTGGTAGATTTTCCTGTGTAACTCTAATTTCCAGGATGAACAACAATAAGGAAATTCGGCACATGTGTGTTTCTATTCTCAATTGCTCAGATCTGAGAACCCTGTTCACTTGGCTTCCACATCAACATTCATAAAACTGTAAAGGATGAGTCTTTTACTAGCATGTTTTGCTTCTTTCCATATCTAAAAGCAAGCTATCCCTATTGTACAATGCCTGAAATACACCATCCTTTTTATTAGAGTGTGTGTTCTGGCTATTTACTGTAAGATAGTAAAATCAGCATAATTACTCTATTGTATAACGAAGCAGAGTCATGATGGTAATTCAATATTTCTTTAGCAAGGTTAAAATATGTTCAGACTTCATTCTACAGCCAATTACTAAGATTGGGTCTGTTGTAAAAAAATTCTACTAATAACTATGATATCTTGAACTGTTAAGTATAATATCAATAAGGAGGGATTTATGAACACTATAGAATATTTTAGGGCCAATAAAACAATTAACTGAAGATATATGATATACAAAGTATTACTTTGGTCCAATGATATGTAAATTTTCTTAGGTGTTTATTTTCAAGAAAATATTCAATATAAGTTAATTTATCAGTCATGGATTTTAAAATCATGGGTCTTATTATTATATGTAGAAAATATGTGTGTATAACTCATAAATTAATTTGAGATGTTAAATTTGACTTTTCTAACACAATATGTTTATAATAATCACCACTTTAATATGATGAATGTCAAAACTAACAGCTGATAATTATATACAAAGAACCTTGTTAATTTGTTGTAGAATTCAGAAGATGGAAAATTGCTGCTAATGGAAACAAATTACATAAATTATTCTAGATTAATTTATTTATTAATCTAAAATTAAAATGATGAAAGATTTTTGTTTTATAGTTGAGAAGCTACATTTTAAAATAAATAGGCTTAATTTTTCATTTGATGCCACTATATTTAGTGGCTTTGTCTAGTATATGCTTATAATAATTAAGCATGTGTTGTTGGTAATTATATTATTGAAATGGTCTTGATTTTGAATAATGTATTCCTCAAAATTCTAAAGTATCACAAAGTAATAGTTCAAGTAACCCTTTAAGATTCTTGAGAAATAACCAAATAATTAATCAATAAGCATTTTAAGACAATATAATAGTTATTTTAATTTTGGGAGGTTTGTACCTTTATAGCTGGACATACATTTTAGCTAGTTTTTCGAGATTTTGCAGATAATTAATATGATCTAACTATACTGGTAATACTTGATGAAAGTTATTTTGTTGACCTAATTCATTGACTTAATAGCTGTTTAACTGAACTTTAGATTAGAAATACATTAACAATTATGTAATTAAAGAATTTGATGAGTAGCAAATCAACAAGTTTTCAATACAGTCTTAGTGTTATCATTTTCAAAATTTCCATAAAAATTTACCTCTTTCTAAATAATATCTTTAAAAACATGAACAACTATTACACGCAGTTTGTATATACGCATCTAAAGGTAGCTCTCCGCTTTGTTCTAAACTGACGAAGATTACAGTCTCAGCAAAGCACACCAGCGGTGAACATCAGCAGGGCGGTATGAGAGGATGTTAATATCCTCTTGAAAAAAAAAAAGCAGTTTTGAGTAAGTGTCCATGTGTGAAGGAATCTTCATTAAAACAAAGAAGAGTGGGCTGAATCTTCATTAAAACAAAGAGAAGGTAGTTCAGCAGGTAGACACTTACCACCAAGCTGACAGCCCGATTTCTCTCTCTACTCACATGTGGGAGGAGGAAACAACCAGGGGCTGACTTCTGAAAGTTTGCCGTTGACCACTATACATGAGTATGCCTCAGATCACATGTACCCCCAAATGCATGCGGCATAGCTGAATAAAACCAAACCAAACAGGCAAGAGTAACTGAAGAAAGTGAGGATTAATGGCACTTTTATAAGAGCTACACTTTAGAAAAAGGGGGGGGGGGAGATTTGCTATACCAGTGTCACCTGTTTTTTACTCAGTATCACAGAGTACGAAGTGAATTAGAGAGGCCCAGGATACCAGGCTGTTCTTGGGATTACAACAGCAGTTTGCCTTAGTAAGGCCTCAAAGTCCTAATGTGACCCAAAAGATTTACTCTTGAATCTTGAACACTAACTTTGGTAGCCACCAGAACCAGGCCAGTCTATCTATCTTTGCCATTAATCAGGCCTTCACACACACACACACACACACACACACACACACACACACACAGAGAGAGAGAGAGAGAGAGAGAGAGAGAGAGAGAGA
>NC_022035.1:14641958-14652716 GCF_000317375.1 Microtus ochrogaster | reverse complement strand
AGAGAGAGAGAGAGAGAGAGAGAGAGAGAGAGAGAGAGAGAGTCCTCTTCCAGGTAGTACCAGTGAATGCAGTTGCCTGGCCTTCTTGGTATTAGACTTTCCCAGAGGATAACTGGTTTAATAAGGAACAGGATTTATATTCTGTGCCTTGTCAACTTGACAACCCTTCACTCAGGAACAAAAACCAGGACCAATAAACAGGCCCTGGGCATGCTAGCTTTTTCGGAGATATGCCTTACAAGCTGGTTGTTGAGATTCCACATCCCAACAAAGCTTAGTTTCAGAAGCTATGTTATTAGGTTCAGAGTCAAGGCTTTCTCAAGAATATCCCATTTTATGCCACAACATGCAGAAGTCTAAAGGGTTATAAAAAATATTATGAACAATTGAATAATTCATAAAACATAGGCATTCTAAACAACATGCATCCTGCCAACACTAAATCTTGCAGACATATGAAACCAGGGCCAAGTAGAAAGCACAAAGACTAAATCATATCTTTAGAGCTCTCTCAGCAAAATCCTAGGTCCAAATGGCTTCTTCACTGAAATTCACCAGACTTCTAAATAATAAGTAATATAACTTATTTTCAGACTCCTAAATATTGAAGGTAGAGAGAATATTCCAAAATTCATTCTAAAAGGAAAGCATTATTATTTGCATTGATATAAAGGCCAATTAAACATATTGCAATAAAATATTATTTACTAATATTTATAAACATCAATCCAATAAACATAAAAAGCAAATAAAATATAAAAACAATGCCCTCACAGAAAATAGTTGTTTGATAAATTCAAAATCTGACAGAAGTATGTGTCAGAACAAGTATGATTTTTTTATTCCTACAGGTGAAAACATAATTTTATGAATGTAAATAAAAGTGAAGTGCACTATGACAACAGTTTTTGTCAAACAGCTCATATATCCTATTTATTTGAAAACAAAAGTAGGCAAATCCCAATTGTCTTAGTGTCAGCAACTTTGAGCTTTCAAGGCCACCTCTTATTAGTTTTAAGTGTTACAGTTCAAGACTCTTAGTAGAAGTGGGGTTAGCAGTCAGTACTATGTGGAGTCAGAACAAAAAAAAATACAAAATTGTAGTTGTTTTAGGGAAACAAAAGGAGGCTGTATTTGGCATGTATGTATGAGAGAAGAAAAATTAAAAAAGAATTAACACCAATAATCTTAAATGTATTCTACTAAGTAAAAAAGGAAGGATTTTTTCCAAACACTTTGTAAATATTTTAATTGTAATAGAATTGTATTACTTTCAAACTTCATTTCCTCCCTCCATTCCTTTCCAGATATCCTCCCTTGAGCTTCCCAACCAGCTCAATTTAAAGATAACTTGTCTTTTTGTAATTCACACACACACACACACACACACACACACACACACACACACACCTCCTTTTTTAGCTTGGAGCTTCTGCCTAGCCCTATTCTGCTAAGTCACTGGCTGAAACAGCTTTCTTCCTTAACTAATAAAAGCAAAACATAGACAGAAGGACATCCCACACCAATGGTGTTGTTAAGGTTCCCCAAGTACTTTCTGTGGTTTACTACTACTGAGCTGCAGTTCTATTCAATTTTAATCAGATAGGAAGCAGCATGTAAATTCAATTTTCTGATATTTATTGAGACTACCATTGTGTCCTGATATGTGGTGAAATTTGTGAAAGGTTCCATTGGGTGTTGGAAATAAACTGTATCCTTTACTGTTGGGCTGCCGTACCTGTCTCAAAAACACAGATTAATCAATCTCATACTCAGCTGAAAGTTTCATCTATCTGTCTTCCATAATATTGTAATTGTGCACATTGCCTGAGGAGAAAAGTAATCATCAGTCTTAGCCATCTGCGAACTCTTAAAACTGCAGTGACTGGCTAAAATTTATGAGGAAATCCCAAAATGGCCTACCACTACACAAAGGACTATAGAAAACAGAATAAAGTTAGTAGTGAGAAAGATGGTCTTCCACAGAGGACAAGACATGAGTTGGTTATCTAGTGTCCAATGGTCAGTGCTGAAAACATATATAAAAGTAGCAGTATATGACTCAACTGGTTATATTTGGGAATATATATTTGTGTGTAAGTATATACATATATTCAATAATAATTAATGAAAACATGGCCATTTATTTGAAGGAGAGCCAGTAGAGGTATATGGGAGGGTTTGAAGGGAGAAAGTGAAGGGAGAAACAGAGTAAAATGGAATTCCAAAAAGCATATATCCATAGATTAATGTATTTCTTAACCCTCATTAGAGGAACTTTTAATTGCATTAGATAATAGATCAGAACCTCACAAATGTTCCAGATGCAGATAATAAAATGGTGAGCAATTTTCAGGCCTAAATAGGATATCGATATCACTTAACTCTTCCCAGAGCCCAGTGATAATTTAGGGATAGAAAACAGAAAGAGTGTAAAAATGAAATGAAGCAGTGTATGGAATTTGCACATCACACATATGAACATGCATTTAATGTAACTGTGTAAATATATGCACAGGCTAAAGTTAGACAAAAGTACACGCATGGAGAGAAAGGGAAGCATGAAATGACACCCTAGGTCAGGAGCAATTGGCAATGGATACTTACTGGAATAAGAAAAGTCAGTCTTTACAAGTGTAATTATTGGTGTGTCACTATGGATCCAGCTGAAGAACACACATTAAAGAGCACTAACAGCACAAACGAGACTTGAAGTTTTAAAAGAGAAAGAAAGAAAGAGGGAGGGGGGAGGGAGGGAAGAAAGGAGGGAGGAAGGAAGGAAGGAAGAAATAAAAAAGTAGGTTAAATAGCGAAAATGTGTTTGACATGGGAGGAATTTGGGAATACAGATGAACATGTTAATCATACATTATATGAAGCTCTAAAAAATCCTATTAGAATATTTCATCCTTGAGTTGACAAGCCAGAAAGGATTGTATATTACAGCTTTCATTTAATCCAAAGCATATACATCAACAAAGACAAAAGGAAAAACAAACTAGCGTCTCACTATCTTCTAGAAAGTAACCTACAAACAGAATTCCTGCATAGAAATAAAAGCATGAGGTATTCAACCAATCAAGTACTCTGGAAAATTAATGTGACAACATTTTTTAATTAGAAAAACTACAATTTTCTACTCAAAATATGATGAATGAATACAGTGACTAGAAGATTAGTTTTCTCTACACCTGCACCTAGCAATTACAGCTGTGATTTGAACAACTTTTCTTTGTGCCGAAAAGCTACATTTTATATTGCATCCCACCTGCATTCAATACAGAATAACTCTGAATAGCAATTATGTGACTGTATTTAAAAAGACAAATAAAGCCTATAATTATAACTTTAAAAAAATTCACTAGCATTTGAATTTGTGCTTGAATCTTAACAATACATGGAATAGAAATGGAAGACACAAAACTTTACTTGTAGAATGGAGTTATCTCTGGGAGAGAATAAAGGTTCTTAGGAAATAATAACCCTATAAAGCACTTAATGGTTGATGCTATGACAACTGAACATGAGAGTTTCTAATAGTCAAATTCATGACTTTTATATCTAGGAAAAATCAATTTTAAATTTATATTTCACCTAAGATATGACAAGGAAATAAAACCATAGAAATTTTAGACACAGACACTTGATTCTTTTAAATCACTGGTAACATTGTTTTAAATAATGAAGAAATCTATGTCAAGAAAAGTTAAAGGTCTGTTTCAAGTTCATATTGCTCATTATTTAAAAATAAGAAGTGAACTGAAGGTTCCTGTTTTTCAAGTGAAGAACTCTTGAATTAAAACATCAATTTTTAAGAAGTGTGTTTTATTTAAATATTAATGATAAATAGAGCAGGTGATGTGCTTTTGAATAGAATTCTATGTCAGGAAATGTTAATGATATTATTAATTCTTATTTTCAAGCTACAGTTTTTTCGAGCCAATTAATAAGCCAATATTCTCACTAAAGTTTTCTCTCTCAATTATCTAAGGAGAAAAATGTCTCTGTCTTGGACATGTAACCTAGGAAGGCACAACAAGCTACCTGTAAAGACAAGATCTCTTACAGGATTACCACATAGTCAAAAAAAGCTGACCTTTAATAGGATTATGTCACATTTCCTAAATAATATACTGATACCAGAAAAACATATAGCATTAGTTCATCCCTTCCACAATTTAGACTTTCAAAACAATGAATATTTTACTGCAGTTTGTTTTCTGTGGAAATTTGGGAATCCTTACATACTGCTGAAGATTATAAATGGGAATGATCTTTAAAAAGAGAACAAAGGCCGACTTAACATTAAAATTCTCAGCAAGCATCAGTTTATTCAGTATTTTTCCATTGACACAAGCATATCCATTTGCTTTCTCTTAGATTCTGATCACCTCTCTAGAGCACTTATTTTATCTTGCATCCTGGATATTTATTTTTCCTGCTTCTCCCCTGGTAGATTTTAAAATCCTTGAGGATACTACGTACATTTATTTATTTATATAGAACCTAACACCTTCATTATGTCATATACATAGGAAGTAAGTACTGTCAAATTAATGAATGAAAGTCATTAAAATGTCTTTGCATCAAAACACAAAGTATACCAAGATAAATCAACCTGTCAGATTCACAGTTCCATAATAGTATTATGTTTTCCCAAAGCACTTAGGTTATATGTCATGAATTATTACATAAACTGTCCATATTTAGAACATTAATTTATGTTTCAAATATTCATTAAGCTCTGCATTTTTATAAGAACAATACTGAATGCAACCCATAAAGCTTACAAATGAAAAATATATCCACAGTTCATTGTTCTACTAAAACATTCTGCATAAACTACCTAAGTCAATACCCAACTTATTAAATTGTCCATTTCATATACCAAGATAAATCTATACAAATAATGGATAAATAATTATCATTTATATTATTGTACTCATAGTATTTAGGAGAATAAATTTGTTGTAACTTCTATGAATTACATGAAAATACAACCATCTGTATTCTGTGTAGGTAACTTAATATTTACATTCAGAAATGTAAAATTCCAATTAATAAAATCGATTTATTTGGCATTAAAACTGAACACAACTTTGTTTACGGTAAGTAGATATTTATAAATAGTGATAAACTTATATAATAAAAGTCTAGATAAATAAATTATTTTATAGGGTAGTTAAAGGTTGAAAGACATCTTAAATTATATTTTAGGTAGCTGTTGGTTACCACTGATATGAGTGCCACAGTTGTAAGACTCTTTGGAGTATTGTGTTCAAACCATATGATGTCTTCAGTAAGAGAGATTTAACTTTTACTACCAAGAGACAACCAAGAGCAACAATAATAGCATATTTGGGGAAGGTTTGTTGGATTCTACTGACAATCAACTTGAAAGGGGTGTTGTCATGTTGTGTTTTGGGGTTTTTTTAGTCTGTGGTTCTTTTGGGGATAATGGTCAGCCAAAGTAATATAACTGCATGTATGTATATGTAAGCACATAGATTTATATGTATATGCTTATAAGTTTTTCATGCAATTTTATCTATATTTTGTTTAATAATATGTTTCATTATAAATTTTCCAGACATTCTTGGTGTTATTATACCCTCTTCCCTACCCCCTTCTTTATTGACTCCTCTACCTAATAGTTCCCAATTAATGTACTCAACTTTAAGTAAAGTCATTCTTATTACTAGAAAATAGAGAGCACCCCAGAAGTAGCGAGATCATAGATCTTAGAAAAGAACTTATTATGTCTACTCTATTAACCCAGCATAATTTAGCTGTATTCTAAATATTTACATTTATATACATAGATAAGTATAGCTGTAAGTACTCATCAAAGACCCTTTCTTTCAACATATGGTGAAGATTATTACAGACAATCACCATCATTCAAAATTAGATAGAATATGACAGTTGGTAGTCGAATTCTCATAAACAGAGCTACAAAACTTGCACCTAAGGCTCAAGAAAAATAAAGAAGAAGGGACAGAAAGATTTTAAGAGGCAGGGGGACCATGGAATATCTTGTGCAGTTGTGTTTCCTAGAACTCACAGGGAATGATAATCTATAATATTTTAGCTATTATGGCTGCCTAAACAAAATATGAAGTTCAACACTAATAGATGTTCTTATATGAAAGGCGGGAGTGTTATGGGACATTACCTCTACACAAAGATCTAAAGGTAACTAGGAAATGCTGAGGGTTGAAGAAATAGATAAGGAATGAGAGGCCTATTAGTTAGCATACACCGTCAAGTTCATAAAATCATACATACAAGTATGTTTCACAAGTATCATTAAGTGAGCTGGAAAGATTGTTTTTATGTACTTATACATATAGTGTTTCATATATGTGTGTGTGTACATATATATATATATATATATATATATATATATATATATATAGTCTTTTTAAGAAAGGGGTTTTTTACATTGAATTTAATTGAGCTCTACATTTTTCTCTGTCCCCCTCTCTGCTGCTCCCTTTCCCCTTCAACCCTCCCCCAAGGTCCCCATGCTTCCAATTTACAGGGGGTTTTAAAAGAAATAATTTCAAAAGAGAGTCGAAGTATTAAATGGGAAGAATCGCTGAACATAGCGGACAATGAGGACTACTGAGAACTCAAGAACAGTGGCACTGGATTATGATCCTACTGGCTTTGTGGGATCCTAGGCAGTTTGGATGCTCACCTAACTAGACCTGGAAGGAGGTGGGTGGTCCTTGGACTTCCCACAGGGCAGGGAACCCTGATTGCTCTTTGGGCTGATGAGGGAGGGGGAGTTGATTGGGGGAAGAGGAGGGAAATGGGAGGCGGTGGCAGGGAGGAGGTAGAAATCTAAATAAATAAACAAACAAACAAATAAATAAATAAATGAATAGAAAGGGAAAGACAAGATACAATATACGTATGTACACACACATACACCCCACATATATCCTTTTGTAACAGAAAACCTCAATTCATTACCTAGAAAAGACTCCTAGATGTGTTCACTGGCACTTCTAGATAAATAAATGAAAAACATGTCCAAATAAAAAGGTTTTTTTTTTTTTTTAGAAAGAGCACCTTAAAATTCTGAATGACAGTATTGACAGACACAAGAGGTGGTATAGATGATTTGTTTTTAAAAATCTTTTTTTTTAAATTTTATTTCATGTATACTCTCTGAATGTTAATGTTGTATTTGTATGTGTTTAATTTTGAAAATATTATTTTAAATTTATTTGACAAAATGCAGTAATAACATTCTACTTAATTCACTGTGCTGTCCATGATTTGTTTCTAAAATATTGCTAGAAAAGTTGGGTTGAATTATAATTTAGAAGATGTAAATGAAGACTAGAGAGATGGTTTACTGGTTATGAGCATTTGATACTCCTACAAAAGCCTTGGTTCAGTTCCCATAACCAACAATGTAATATAAAATCATCTATAACTCCAGTTTCAAGAGATATGATACCCTATCCTGATTTACATATGCCCAAGGCATACACATATTACAAATACATTCATTCAGGCAACACACTCAGACACATAAAAATTGAAAAAGATATATGAAATAGAGATGATTAACAACAACCTGTAATGGGAAGCACTTGCTACAAAATTAAGCAAAATATCCATTCTTTCCTTTGATAAAATGTTCCTTGTTCTAGCTGGAATCAAACAGTCACACCAATGATTATGATAATTAGAAAAGTAGCTGTTTTCTCTTTAAATTTACTTCATTCGATTCTTTTGGGGCATCTATTAGGAACAGGTAGTTATGTATCATTACCTTCTCTTTACTTTGCACTGTAGACAATGAAGCTGATGATCCTGAGCACCTTCAACAGTTCAAGTAAGGGTTAATGTGAGAAGACATCACTGCTGCCAAAACAACAATATGAAAAAAAAAACAAACAACATAAACGTATGATTATGTGGTGATGTGTGTTTGCACATGTGT
Organism: Microtus ochrogaster; assembly: GCF_000317375.1. Lineage (NCBI taxonomy): Eukaryota > Metazoa > Chordata > Mammalia > Rodentia > Cricetidae > Microtus > Microtus ochrogaster. Next base: position 14,644,753 of record NC_022035.1, on the reverse strand, counting down.
GGTTTGGGAAAGAATACATTTATATCAAATATAAATGCTTAATTTGGTGACTGTAATATGCTCTTTGAGATTCTACATTCTCCTGGAAAATGAATGTCATGAACACTTTTAGAACTTCCGAATCACACTGCTCAATTTTTTAAATAAACTGCCTAGTTATTACTCAGATGGAAAAATGTTATACACATTCAACATTTTAGAATTCTAATGTGAATTTGCTAAAATAATTTGGGAGCAACTTCATTCGAAGCTCTTTTAATGTTTGCTATATTTGTAGGGTTTATGTGCATAAAAATAGGTAAATTTCAGAATCTTTCCATAACCTGGAATATTTATTTTATTTTATTTTCCAGTGTAATAACCTGTCCAGATAATAAGAATGTCTCTGATGCTTATAATTTCCTTCAGTATTATGTTGGCATAAAGAGGTGGTAAACTTTTTTGTATTCAAAATGTTTAGCATTTTAAAATGCTTGTGCTACTAGAAATAACTTATAATACATAATATATTTTCCTTTTTCCCCCTATTTCCTCCTAGGGAAGTTGAATATCAAGATTTTTTATTTTATTAGGAAACGTAGTAATTGTGATTATTCCTGATGTATAGAAATCTTCGCTCCTATCTGACTTACTGATATCTCTATATGAAGCATGGCTCATATCTTATTATGTTTATAGTCTTTTGAGTGTGGATTCTATAAAATAAATTTCCTGCTATAATTGGGACTCTTGCTAGTTAAAAATAAGGGAAAATGTATAGGTTATAAACTTTTATTAAATAACAGATTAAGTAATTCATTTTGGACAAGTGATTATCCTACATAAAATGGTATCACTGACAGAAAAAAAATCATTTAGCCATAAATTCATCCTTTGCAATAATGAAAGAAACTAGAGATCAGTTTTTATGTTTGCATGACATAAACAACATCATGAACACCCAAAAATTACTTGCTCTGTAATAATTTTGAGGAAAATAAAAGAACTATTGTTCTACCTGTAAAAATGTAGAAAGAAAATATTTAAATATAAGTGAAATTAAACATTCAATAAAGCATCTGAATTTGCTATATTAAGCATTTACCAATAGGAAAAGAAAAAAATATTTACCTAATGATATTTCCGGGTTACATTTTATAAATGAAGCTCAAAAGATGACTGCCATAAAACAGCTATTAGCTACAAGATCCTTTGCAAGGATCTCTGTAGACAATTAACTGTGTTAATCAAATTCATGAGTCTTCTTGTGGAGTCCACATTCATTGGCTGTTATAAGTAAAACAAGGCTCACCCCTTTGCTGGAACATAAGATACCTCTAAAATTTGTTTGAAGTGATGCTCATCTGCACTAAGTAACTTGTGCCTTCATTTGACTTTGCTTCATTTTTTAACTTATTATGTTTCTTATTATTTAACTGGTCAAGTAACTACAATAAGTAAAGTATTTATTACGTGAATTAATAGAAACTGTCCAACAACAACAAAGAGATATCTTCCTGTAAGTTCTGTTCCTCATCAGAACTCTTGGAAACCCAACAAGTAGCTACTGCTATTAAATTTTTTCACAGTAGTAGACATTTTTATATAAATCAAAAATATTATTATTATTATAGATAGATGGCATCATTCTCTGAGAACTAAATCTGTGTATTGTTTTTGCTTCATTAAGAAATATAACCAAGTAATACTTTCTTAAAAGATAATGCTAGAGAAACAGACATGAGATTCTTGAAAAAAAAAATAGCAGCCACTCCAACACACACCTGACTCCTGTCATAGTGATAGAGGTAAAAGGAAAAGTTAACATGAAACTTGAAAATCATGATTAACAAATACATAAGACAAAAAGAAAGCAATTATGGAACCTGAAATTGGGCATGCTGACATTTCCTACAAATCTGTCCCTGTAGCGGACAGTTTCACAATAGAATTTTATGTGACAACAACAGCTGTCACATGCCTCCAATTCTGTCAGAGTGGCAATCTTAATTTCTGGACATCCTAATGTAAGCTTTTCCATCTTCTATCTGCAATATGGTTTAAAGTTACATTTAGAAATATAGAATCTCTATTGTCTGGCACCCAATAACTCACACGACAGGCAATATATTGGGAACAATAACAGATATGCTGGTCTTTTGAAAAGAATATGATTTTGGAATTCAGATAATAATATGAAATAGATGTTAAAGTACAAAAATGGAAACTGTTCTAAAAGAGTGAAACATTCTACTTAGACAAAAAAAAATCCTTTTTATATACCTTGCTTTCCGATGCCCATCAATAAGTTGGACAATTTCAGATTTAGGCATTTTATTTCTGTAAGCAACTGATATGGTCTTTCAATCTGCATGAAAAAAATGACAAAACTACAAATGCTTATGACAATTATGTAAATGTCCTTGGAGACTGAATTTCTTTCTTAACATTAAAACCTTAGTGGACAGAATAAAGAAATATCTTCTGAAAGGAAAAGAATAACTTTTCTTCTATCTTTTGCCAGTTTCATGCACCATAAGTTGGTGATGGTATTAACTATAGAAAATTTTATCTATTTTCTTGGTGCTTCAAAAGGAAGTTTGGTTTTTGGCCTTGACTACTAACAACTCATCAAAATTCTTTGCCAGCTTGAGATGGGCTTATGTTCCCTAAAGTAAATGGAGACTGCCACTATTGCTTTTCTGTGGTTGCTCTAATTCAGACCTAGAAATGGTGGTTATTTCCTATACTTCTTTTTTTTTTTTAATATTTTTTTTTATTAAGAAAGAAAAAAAAATTTTCCGCCTCCTCCCAAC
>NC_022035.1:14631117-14641778 GCF_000317375.1 Microtus ochrogaster | reverse complement strand
GAAGTAGGATCAAAACCCAGTGCCATTGTCCTTGGCTTCTCAGCAATCCTCATTGTCCGCCATATTCAGAGAGTCCGGGTTTATCCCCTGCTTTTCGATTTCCTATACTTCTAAACTACTTATAATTATTTATTGTAGAGACCTCCTTACTACTTACTCTTTATACCATTGTGGTTTTGTTGATATGGTTTATTATAAAGTAGGAAATATGGTTTGCTAAATTAATTTTAAATTTGATGTATCTTATTATCTTTAATATGAAAATCCATTTATTGTAATGTACTCACATTCTGTATATTTATATTTCAATTCTGGAATGATTCCTCTCCTTTTCCCTAGTTAATGATTTAGGGATTTTCTGTTTAGCAATTAATAAACTATTTGCATTGTGTGGTTTTTTCCATGTCATTAAATTGAAATATTTTAAAGAGTTCCTTATATGTTATTAACTTTATATATTTTCAAAAAATATATCAAAAAATTTAAATAGCCCCCTGCCTTATAAATGTATATATATACATATATATGTGTATATATATATAAATTTATTTCAGTGTATACCCTTTGAAAGGAACTTTGAAACAATATTTTTTAAAGTCAATTATGTCAAATACCTACTTTCTTTATTGATTTTTAAAGTACTAAAAATGACTCTCTCTATTCCCCAAGACCCAAACTCTCTAGCACTGCAACAGATCAACAGCAGACACCTCCTTGCCCAAATGCCTACTTATCCTGTAGATTCTATGAAGTATTTTCTTTGGAACTCACTCCACCACTCCTCATGGCACCACAGCCCTCAAAACCAGCAACACATAACTGTCAACACACCAGACAAGCACATCAGTAAAACAGATAATAAAAAGCCAGCATAATCTGAAAATACAGAGAGGAAGCAAACCAAGGAACAAAACATCCACCAACAAACACAAACTCAAACATCAGTACCTAGGCCTATAGTCACCACAAAAGTAGGTGTTTAGGTGTCAACATAAGAACATAATAAAATCCAGGGCAAAATGTCTCAACCAGGGCTCAGTTATACAATAACAGACCCCTGAATATTCAAACACAGATTATAGATAAGAAAAAGACATTAAAATCATATATATGAAGATGATAGGAGTCCTTCAAGATGAAAATAAATAAATCCCTTACAAAATCAGAAATATACAAACAAACAATTGGAAGAAACACATAAATCTCTTAATGAAAACCAAGAAAAAAATAGCAGTTGAAGGAAATTAATAAAACTGTTAAAGATAGTAAAATGAAGATAGAAATAATAAAGAAAACACACTGGGGGACTTTTGGAAATGAAATTTTAGGGAACTCTCATAGGTACTATAGAAATAAGTTTCACAAAAAAAAAAAAAAAAAACGGGCAGTGGTTCACAAACAGAATTTATGAGATAAAATATTTTTAGGCTTTGAAGATACAATAGAAGAACTGTATATCTCAAGCAAAGAAAATGTTAAATCTAAAAATGTTCAGACAGAAAACATCCCATAACATCACAAACATCCAATAAGTCTGGGACACTATGGAAAGACAAAACTTAGAATAATATGAATAGAGGAAGGAGAATAATACCAGCTCAGAGGACCAGAAAATATTTTCAATGAAATTGTAGATGAAAATTTTCCTAACCTAAAGAAGGATATACCTATACAGGTACTAAAATATAGAGAACACAAACAGAGTACAGTAGAGAATAAATTTTCCTCATCATAAAATAACTCAAACACAAAGCATACAGAACAAAGAAAAAATATTAAATTTCACAAAGGGAAAAGACCAAATAAAATATAAAAGCAGAAATATGAATACTGAACCCAACTTCTCAATGGAGCCTCTAAAAGTCAGAAGGACCTGAACAAATGTGCTACAAACTCTAATACACCACAGAGGCCAACCCAGATAATTATACCCAGCAAAAAACTTCCAATAACCATAGAAGGAGACAATAAGATATCCCGTTATAAAGTCAAATTTAAAGAATTTCTATCTACAAATAGAGTTATACAGAAGAGGATAGAAGAAAAATTCTAATCAAAGGAGGCTAATTACACTCACGAAACACATGAGATAGTTTCATACCAGTGAAATTAAAAGAAGGGGAACACTCGTATACACACACACACACACCACTGCCACCGCCACAGATGCTGCCACTACCCCATCACCACCAGCAGCAACATGACCAGTAGTAGCAGCAGCAGCAGTAACAACACAGCATGAATCAAAATTCAAAAATCATTGGTCACTAATATCTTAAAATGTCCATCCATTTAATTCCTCATTAAAAAGACACAAAGGAACAGTAACAGAATGGATGTGAAAACAACATTGATCCTTGCTATGAATCCCTGAAACACACTACAATATTAAGGATAGAAATGACTTTTGGGTAAAAGATGTTTCAGGAAAATGGAACCAATAAGCAAGCTGGTGTATCCATTTTAATATCTAACAAAATAAATTTTGAAACAAAATTAATCACCACAATAAAAACCCTTCAAGATGACATTTCAATTTTTAACATCTGTACCCAGAACAAAAGGGCACCCACTTTTGTAAGAGAAACATCCCAGTCACACTAATGAACAGATCACCCAGACAAAACTAAATGGAGAAATACCAGAATGGATAGATATTATAAAACAAATGGACCTACCAGATATTTATCTAATATTCCACCCAATACACACACACACACACACACACACACAAACACACACACACACATATTCCTATCAGCACCTCATAAAACTTTCTCTAAAATTGACCACATAATCAGACACATTGCATGTCTCAACAGATACAAGAAAATTGAAATATCTCTCTGAATCCTACCAGACCATCAGAGATTAAAGCTATCAGACCAACAAAAACAGAAACAATAGAAAGGTTACACTCATAGAAACTGAATAGTTCTTTACTGAAAGAAAAATGGGTCATGAGAAAAATAATGAATTAAACTAAGACTTTCTAGAATTGAATTAATATGAACACATAGCACACACAAATTTATGGGACACAATGAAAGCAGTGACAATAAGAAATTTCACCGAGTCAAGTGCTTACATTTTTTTAAAAAAGTTATCTCATTCTAGCAAATAAATAGCACTTTTGAAAGCTCTAGGACAAAAACAAGCAAACAATCCCAGAATGAGGAGACAGCAGGAAATAGTGAATTGAAAGTTAAAATCTTATCTTTCTCTTTCCCGACTCAAATGCTTCCTATGTACCACACTTGCTCTCTATTGATATTATTGTTTCTTTTACAACCTCTTTTTCATTAATTGATATTATAACAATTGTTATAACGATAACATTAAAGAAAAAGTGATTTTCAAAGAGACTATGTATATGTATATACATATATGTGTATATATGAAACAATGTAAGCAATCTTTGCAGCCCACTTAGTGTTACTGGTATGTATGATTTTATATATGAACAACTGGATGGTGAATGACAACTAATAGGCAACTCAGCCCTGACCTATTTCTCCCACTCTCAGCATTCCTTAGTTGCCTCAGTTCTTTGTTTAGGGGAGGGGGGGTCCTATGAGACTACTTCTTTCTATATAAGCATATCTAATGTGTTGACTTTTTTCATATTTTGTATAGGCAGACATATAACTAAACTATTATGAGTGAATCCTCTCTGTGAAATCTAGACTAAAAGACAGAAAGAGAATATCAAATTAACAAAATCAGAAATGAAAAGGGGAAACACAAAGGACAACAAGGAAAATCAGAGAATTTTAATGATACATTTTAAAAATATTTATTCCACATAATTGGAAATACCTTTAAAAAACTGGACAATTTTCTTTATAAGGTACCACTTACCAAAGGTAAGATCAACTAAGTAATTTCAAAAGACATAGAACCCCTAGTAAAACAGAAGCAATAATGAAAAGCTTTCAATCAAAAAATAGTAATAAAATAAAAAAGCCCAGGGCCAGAGAGAGAGTTTTTGAGCACAGAATTCTACCAGATTTTCAAAGAAGAGTAAACATCAATACTCTTCATATTATCCCACAAAATAGAAACTGAATGAACATTAGCAAATTATTTTATTAGGCCACCATTTCCATGAGTCCCATCTACTCAACAAAGAAAATGAATTATGGACCATTTCCCCCTTTGATCATAATGCAAAAATTCTCAATAAAATACTCAGAAACTGAAACCGAGAACACATTAAAAACATCATCAAACGTGATCAAGTATTCTTCATTCCAGAGATGCAGGGATGGTTCAAATGCACAAAAGTCAGTAATTATAATCCACTCTATAAACAAACTGAAAGTAAAAAACTCACACTATAATCTTATTAGATACATAAATAGCTTTGAAAAAATTCAATACCCCTTCATGATGTGTTTTGAAAAGAACAAGGATACAGAAACATACATAAACATCATATTAATGGCAATATATAGAAAGTCAATAGCTAAGAGCCAACATCAAATTCAGTGGGGAGAAACTCTAAACAATTACACTAAAATAAGAACAAGACAAAGTTCTCTACTTTTTCCTTATTTATTCAATATAAGACTTGAAAATTTAGCTAGACTATTAAGACAACTGAAGGAGATCCAAGGGGATACAAATTGGAACAAAAGAAGTCAAATTCTGATGTGGGAGTATCATATATCAATCTGTTGATTTCATTGGTTAAGCAATAAAGAAACTGCTTGGCCCTGATAGGTTAAAACATAGGTGGGAGGAGTAAACAGAACAGAATGCTGGGAGGAAGAAGAAGTGAGCTCAGAGACGCGATGCTCCTCTCTCCCAGGCAGAGATACGATAGCTCTGCTCTCTGAGACACATGTGATGAAGCTCCGACCCAGGATGGATGTAGGCTAGAATCTTCCCGGTAAGACCGGTGCTCACAGATTATTTGAGATGGGTTGATCGGGATATCAGAATTAGCCAGTAAGGGCTAGAGCTAAAGGGCCAAGCAGTGTTAAAATGAATACAATTTGTGTGTTGTTATTTCGGGGCATAAGCTAGCCAGGCAGCCGGGGTGCTGGGGACACAGCCCCACCGCTCCTATATTACTAAAAAATTCTAAACATTTTACAGATGAAATGATAAGTGATGTTAAAAATTTCTTCAGGGAACTTTCAGGAAAGTATCAGCATACAAGAATAACTTTAGCACAGACACTAAGAGCAACAATTAATATATGGGACCTCTTGAAACCTAGATGCTTCTGTAAAGTAAAGGACACAGTCAGCAAGACAAAACAGTAGCCTACAGAATGGGAAAAGATCTTCACCAACCCTACATCAGACAGAGGGCTGATCTCCAAAATATACAAAAAAACTCAAGAAATTGATCATCAAAACAACAAATAATTCAATAAAAATGGGGTATAGACCTAAACAAAGAACTCCCAATAGATGAATCTAAAATGTCTGAAAGACACTTAAGGAAATGCTCAACATCCTTAACCATTAGAGAAATGCAAATCAAATCAACTCTGAGCTTTTGTGTTATACCCGTCAGAATGGCCAAGATCAAAACCACTGATGACAGTTTATGCTAGAGGAGATTTGGGGTAAAGGGAACACTCTTCCGTTGCTGGTGGGGGTGAAAACAAGTACAGCCACTTTGGAAATGAGTATAGCGATTTCTCATAAAATTAGGATACAACGTACCTCAGGATCCAGCAATAACACAACTTTTGGATCTATACCCAAAGCATGCTCATTCACACCACAAAGACATGCTTTCAACTATGTTAACAGCAGCATTATTTGTAATAGCCAGAATCTGGAAACAACCTAAATGCTCCTCCACCAAAGAATGGATAAAGAAAATGAAGTACATTTACACAATGGAATACTACACAGCAGAAACACACAATGTTGAAATTTTCAGGAAAATGATGAATCTAGAAAACATCATTTTGAGTAGGGTAACTTAGACTCATAAAGACAACTATAATATGTACTCAGTCATAAGTGATTTTCAGACACAAAGCAAAGAAAAACCACCCTACGAAACAAAATCCTTGAGAAATTAGACAATAAAGAAGACCCTGAGAGAGAGAGACATACAAGGTTCTAATCTACATGGGAGGTAGAAAAAGGCAAGATCTCCTCAGTAAATTGGGTGCATGTGAGTGGAGAGAGGAGAGGGGAGAAAGGAAAGGAAACAGCGAAAAATATATAGCTAATAAAAACAATTAAAAAATTTCATAGCCCTCCTATATACAAATGACAAGTAGACTGAGATTGAAATTAGGGAGACACCTTTCACAATAGCCTCAAGTAATATAAAATACTTGGTTGGGGTAACTCTAACCAAGCTAGTGAAAGAGTTGTGTGACAGAAACTTCAAGTATTTGAAGAAAGTAATTGAAGATATCAAAAGATGGAAAGATACCCCTTGTTCATGGATAGAAAGGATTAACATCATACAAATGGCCATCCTACCAAAAACAATCTACAGATTCAATGCAATTCCCATCAAAATGCCAACATAATTCTTTATAGGTCTTGTAAGTATAATTCTCGACCTTGTATGGAAAAACAAAAATCCCAGGATGACTAAAACAGTTTTTGAACAACGAAAGAACTGTTGGCCATACTGACCTCTCTGATTTTAAGCTGTACTTCACCTTACACAAACCTCAAGTTCAAATGGATCAAAGACCTCAACATAAAACCAGATTCATTGAACCTGATGAAGGAGTAGATGCAGAAGAGCCTTGAATGCATGGGTACAAGAGACAACTTCATGAGCAGAACAATAGTCATGCAGACACTAAGATCAAAAATTAATAAATGGGACTTTGTGAAACTGAAATGCTACTGTAAGGCAAAGGCAGAATGGCAGCTTATAAAATGGTAAATGACTTTTAATAAATCCACTTGTGATACAGGCTTAATATCTAAAATATATAAAGTGTTCAAGAAGCTAGACATTGAACAACCAACCAAGCAACAAATCAAATAACCCAATAGGCGCACGCCTTTAATCCCAGCACTCAGGAGGCAGAGGCAGGCAGATCTCTGTGAGTTCGAGACCAGCCTGGTCTACATAGCTAGTTCCAGGACAGGCTCCAAAGCCACAGAGAAACCCTGTCTCGAAAAACCAAAAAATAAAAAAAAAAAAGAATTAGAATAAAAATCTAAATAGTGAATCAGTAGAGGAATCTCGAATGCCTGGGAAACACTTGAATGTTTAATATCCTTAGCCATCTGGTAAATGTAAATAAAAAAATACCTCTGAGATTCCATCTTATATCTGTAAGACTAGCTAAGTTCAACAACACAATGACACCTCATGCTGCTGAGGGTGTAGAGCTAGGGAACACTCCTCCATTACATTATGGAGTACAAACTTGTATAGCCACTTTGGAACTAGAAGTGGTAACTCCTCAGAAAATTGGCAATCGATCTACCTCAAGATTTGGCTATACTACTCTTCAGCATATGACCAAAGTACACTCCATTGTATCACAAGGCTCTTGCTCAATTGTGCTCATTGGAGCTTTATTCATAATAACCAGAAATTGAGAACAACCTAGATGTTCCTCAACCCAAGAATTTATAAAGAAAGTTTTGTACATTTACATAAAGGAGTACTACTCGGCTGTTAAAAAATAGCATCATGAAATTTACAGACAATTGGATGGAATTAGGGAAAAAAAACACACTCTGAGAGAGGCAATCCAGACCCAGAAAGGCAAACGGTATGTATTAACTTAAAAGTTTATATTATCAGAGTATCAGTTAAGTAAATAATAACCAAGGACAGAAGCTTTGAAAAGAGGAGGTCTTTGAAGGGAATATGTCGATGTCTCTTGGATGGGAAAAAAGAATAGTTTTGTAGGTGGACTGGTGGCAGGTAGGGCAAGAGAGGGAGGGCTCATGTTTCAGGAAGACAGATTGTAGGGAGTTGGTGCAGGGAGAGGCAGTTGTTGGAGTTGGGGAATATTTAAGGGTGGAGTAAAAAAACTAATGCATTGGCATCTTTCTTTAATCTACAAGGACCATCCTAGTAAGGACACCTCATAATAGGGGATATGGAGACTGGAATATACATCTTTAATAGTAGGCAAGGTTTCCAGTGGTACAATTAAATTGAATTAGGTTGAAGTGTTGGCTGAGGGGATCTGGTACAGTTACTCAAACATTCTAGGCTGATGATAAGACAGATGGTTGCTCTCCCAAACTGCCAATAGGACCCCATTATAAAGGACAAAATCCACATGTCTCATTGAATATGGAGAAGTGAAGCTGATGCTTCATGGAGCCTCTACATTCTAGACTCTTTGCTGCAGGAGGGTATCCTGTGAGATATGGAAAGAGAAACATGAATACTATCACAGTCACAAAACCTATGACATACAATCTGTTCTGCCTTCAAGGTATGCTGGAGCAATGGTGGCATAAAATTTATGGGAGGAGATAACCAGTGGTTGGTTTAACTTGAGAACCATGCCATGAAAAGAAGCCCATGCCCTATTTTGTGTAGATGGCCAGAAGTTAAAGATGTGTGGTCCAGAAACCTAAGGCAGAAGAACAAAAGATAACTGTCAAAAAAAAACAGGTGAAATTATTTCTAATGATATTCTGCTGTACTCATGGACAGGGTACCGTTGTCATCAAGAGACTGCCTACAATGGCTGATGAGAGCATATACGGAGACCCACAGTCAGACATTATGTAGAGAGAGTATAAATTGCAGGACATCATTTGATCTTCCTCTTGGAGCTAAAAGAATCCTATGGAAGATGGACCAGAAAGATGGTAGAAATCAGAGGGGATGGAGAACACCAGGAAAGCACCTCTGTCATCTCGGTGTATTGTTGGACTTCTAACTGTTGGAGCAAGTAGGTCTTTGACATTTTGCTTACTCATGTAATTTCTTTTTTTTTTTCGAGACAGGGTTTCTCTGTGGTTTTGGAGCCTGTCCTGGAACTAGCTCTTGTAACCAGGCTGGTCTCGAACTCACAGAGATCCGCCTGCCTCTGCCTCCCGAGTGCTGGGATTAAAGGCATGCGCCACCACCGCCCGGCGCTCATGTAATTTCTTCCTCTTGTTAGCTTGCCTTGTCCAACCTGGAAATGAGAAATTTCACCTTGTCTTATATATGTTATTTTGTCCTGTATGTCTGTTGTCTCTTGGATGACTTCTTATTTCTGAAGGAAGAGGGAGAATGTGGCACTGGGGGAGTCAGTTGGTGGCAGAAGAGCTGGGAAGAGTAGAGAGAGGGGGAAACTGTGGTCAGAATATAGTATGTGAGAAAAGAATATTTTTTTCAATAAAGAAAAATAAGCTCTGAAATTCTTAAAGTAAGTAAATGAAATCTTGGTGATTATAAGCATTCCAATGCCAATGTCATGAGTCACCTTCTGAAATATTCTCTTTAGCTCCCTTATTGTACAGAAAGTTTATCGGATCATTTTAATAGAGCCAAATGAGACAGTTTGTCTTCCTATTTTCCAATTTTAGTCTATCACTGTCACTTTTCTGGATTTATCGTTCTGCCTTTAGATAAAATTCAAGCAAAAATGTTTTCACAATATTTTCTCTAAAGTAAGAACTATTTTAGAAACAATAGAGAAAGCCAGGAGGTGGGAGTGCACTCCTTTAATCCCAGCACTCAAGAAGCAGAGGCAGGCAGATCTCTGTGTGTTTGAGGCCAGCCTGATCTATAAGAACTAGTTCCAGGACAGGCTCCAAAACTACAGAGAAATACTGTTGTGAAAAACAAAAACAACAACAACAACAAAAAAAAACAAGCAAAAGAAACCAATAGAGAGAATACTTTCAAACTTCCAAATTCTTTCTAGATTAAAGACTCTTTATCAGTTTAAAAAAAACAAATCCTGTAAGTTGTAGCAGAAGAGTCCACATGACTTATTTAAGAACTCATTGACTGGTTTATTTTATTCATTCATTCATTCATTCATTCATCCATCCATTCTACTTATTTCCCCAATACCAGGGTGAGGTATGAGGTGAGTTTCAGAGAGAATTTCTAAGAACAAATCTTTGTTCACAAGTGTGGAATGTGTTCCACTTTGGTATTGATTTTGAAGTACGTCTATTAATCCCAAGAGATGATGTCTGAATGCTTTCTTTCTGTAACATTTTTTGACTTTTTGTCCTCTTTTCTAGCCACTCAGGAGCTAGGTTTACACTCATTTTTTTTTCAATTATCCTTTTATACACTAAGAAAGTTCTGTTCATCTAGGATGAGATGTTTCAAGATAAGTCATGTTTCTCTGCTTCCTCTCAATGGACTGTTTTGTGGGGGCATATACCCTGCCCCATACATGAAAGGTATCTGGACATAGAAAGAGATGTAGCCAGCACTGCCTCCTACTTTAATCAAATAAGAGTATTTATGCCCTTGAAGACACAAGGAACACAGGGACTTCCATAAAAATTCCCCTTGAAATAAGTTTTGGAATTAAAGGGGACATATTTTTCTTTCTATTTAGAGATGAATAATCCAACAAAATCATAATTTACTTTAAACAAAAATACATTGGCCCTTTCAACCTTCTCTATAAACTTGGAGTATCTATTAGCTAATCTGAAACAGTAGATCCTGCTCACTTCTTTTTTTTTGTTTGTTTGTTTTTGTTTTTTTGGTTTTTCGAGACAGGGTTTCTCTGT
>NC_022035.1:14627445-14631017 GCF_000317375.1 Microtus ochrogaster | reverse complement strand
AGCCTGTCCTGGAACTAGCTCTGTAGACCAGGCTGGTCTCGAACTCACAGAGATCCGCCTGCCTCTGCCTCCCAAGTGCTGTGATTAAAGGCATGAGCCACCACCGCCCGGCTCCTGCTCACTTCTTATAAGACCTTCATGACTCAGTCAGTTATCCATTTGATTACAGTTTGTCACAACTTCTTGCTTTGTTTCATAATTTTGAAGCTTTTCCCCGTGCAGAGAAAGGTGAAAATTGCATTTATTATTTATTATTTTATATTTATTCAATTAGGATGATTTCATATTTCAAGAAATCTTCCACTTATTCTGGAAATTTACCATGATAAAATGGATAAGAATAATTAAAATTTCCTTGTGCTAGATAATCTTTTTAAGCCAATGATAACTTTGCAGAATTTTACAAACTCTATGTCTTATAAAGTACTAATATAAAATAACAAGAAATAAGTCAAAGATGTTATATATATAATGCATATATAAATATTAAGTTTCTGTATATATATATATAAATGCATATATATGCATATATGGTCCTGTATTTATATGTATATGCAGGAATTTAATATTCTTTCAAAAACATAAATCTTGCAAATATTTTAAATATATTTCTAATATTTGATTTTGACAAGTTAAACAAAACTACAATGACTTTATTTGTCATGAATGATGTTTTGGATCAAAGCATGTGTATTCTTTGAATTTGCACAATTTCAATATTGTTCATTTTCACATCTCTCTCTATGTTTCCTTTGGTGTCTCAACTATTTATTACCTTTCCTTTCTCTGTGTTTCAGTTCTTTAAAATTCAGAACACATCACTCATTCCCGAACAATTCCCATGGTGATTTCACACTGGTAGAACTGGTTTAAATTCTATCCATAATCTTTAAATTTTCCTTCTTTCTTTTTCTCTTTCTTTCTAGTGTAATAAAAATACATACATGTAATTTAATTATTTTATAAAATTTCTGAGTGCAGTTCTTTCAAACTATGTACATTATCACCAAGTAACTAGGACTACATGATCTTGTATTATCAACATTCTGAAAATGTTGAATTTTAGTGTCTCATTATTTTGCCCTCAGCATCTAGTAACCTCCATCCCACCATTGGCTTCTGGGCCTTTATCACTGTATACAATTTTAAGTAGAGTCAAAATTCCACCTGGTATATTATTTGCTTACTTCGCTTCTAATAATATTTTAAAGCATCTGTGTTACAACATAAGGTGTTTTTATATTTTAATGAAGAGTAATCTGTTCCTATTATCCACTAATCCAATTAAATAGAGTTCAACCTTTTCTGTGACTTGGTTACTGTGAACAATGCTTCAACAACAATAGATTGCAAACTTATCTTTGAGATTCTGATTTCAATTCATTTGAAAATATTCTGAGCTAAGATTGTTTAATGATATAATACTCTTACATTTATTTTGAGAATAATATTAGCACTCAAATCGTAAGTCTGTCCTGTATACTTGAATTTGAATGAGTGCATGAGAATAGATTTTGGTACCTGTAAAAAGCTGTTAAATAAAACTATTACAATACTGGGACAAGTATTAAATGTATTAAATGTTTGTTAGATCTAATGTTTGCAGGTGGAGTATTCCCACCTGCCTATTCCCAAATAACCAGCAGCACTGCCAAAATAACTGACACGGAGACGTAATATAAATTATAAATGCTCATGCAGTAGCTCAGGTTTATTACTAACTAGCTCTTACAACTTAACTCATTTTTCTTAATCTATGTGCTTCCTTGAGGCTCGTGGCTTTTATGTCTATCTGATTTCACGTGTTCAACTAATTTTTTGTTTGGATGGTGAGGCCTCTGACTCCACCCTTCCTCTTCTCATCATTGTCAGTTTGGGTCCCCCCCCCACTCCACATACATTATCATGTTCAGTTATTGAATCGTAGCAACATATACTCACACAGTATACAGAAAGAATTTTCCACAGCAATGTTAGTGTAAATTGAGCCTTAGTTTATAAAACAGTTAGCATCCAAGTCTTTTGAAATGTATGAACAAATACTTTATTTTTTGGTAATAGTTCATGTAAATCAAAACTTATTTTCAAATTGTTTATCTAGTGTACATACATGAAGAATCTCTGTGGGTGTTTATGTCTGTCTGCCTGTGCATCTCTCTCTCTCTTTCTCTGTGTGTGTGTGTTCTGGGGAATATAATGCAGGGCCTTCTACATGTTAGCAAGTGATCCGGGCTGAAAAGGTTTTTATTTTTTGAATTATATTTCATGCCAGGTGGTGTTTGTGAATGCCTTTAATCCCAGTACTTGGAAGACAGAGGAAGATGTCTGTGAGTTTCTAGGCCACTCTGGTCTACATAGGAAGTGCCAGGATAAGTTCTAAAGCTACACATAGAAACCCTGTTTCAAAAAATCAAAACCAAAAAAGAAAGAAAAGAAAAATAATTATATTTCAGATGACTAAATCTTAAACACGTATTGACAAGAAGCATGTAATAGGTTGTTGTATTAGAGAAGTTATTAGGAAGTGTGGAGAAACTTGTGTGTCACCTTAGTTGACACTCAGCAAATGCTTAAGTAGGGTATTCACTTGATTTCCTTCTAGTCCAGTTTTCTATCTGTAACAACACTATCAGAGAAACTTTACAAATTCAGAATAAAGATTTGTCAGAGAAGTAGGTCCATATGAAAATATGAAAGAAGTATGATATATCCAGATTGGTAGATTTGTAATCTAATCTCTAGTTTCTCTGACTTTTGAAATTTAATTTTCCTTACACCCCCAAAAACATAATTTTTAAATGCTTGCATGTTTAGGTCGTTTTCCAATGTAGTTACAATTTCTGAATTGGATCACTTAAAAATCCAGAAAGTACTAATTTAAAAGTAGAAGCAGAGTGATACAAAAATAATTAATGCTGAATTCAAAGTTCTTGCATCAAAATTAGACAAAAAGAATATATACAAAATAAAAAAGGTGTTCAACACTTTTCCATCCAAGGAAGGCTTAGTTCTATGTGCGTGCATGACACATGGTCTAGAACATGTCCTTATTAAAATTGCAGTAGAACATGTCCTTATTTAAATTGCAGCTATCACTTGAATAGTGCTCAATGCCTTCAGTATTTGGAAAAAGGAAATCAGCTTTCCAAAGTTAAATATACACATAGTTTACGCACAAATAAGAAAAAAGCTTAAGTTCAGGGCTGCATAATTATTAGAAAAGATTTTTCTCATTAAAATTGTATGCAACAGGGAAGACAGTCCAGGCGGTGTTTGTCCTGACACTGGTGAGTTGACTCGGACACAGAGTCACACATGGTAAAAGCTGCACGTACTGGCTTTGTGGGAGCCTAGGCAGTGTGGATGCTCACCTTACTAGACCTGGATGGAGGTGGGTGGTCCTTGAACTTCCCACAGGGCGGGTACCCTGATTGCTCTTCCGGCTAACGAGGGAGGGGGACTTGATGGGGGAGGAGGAGGGAAATGGGAGGCAGTGGCCGGCAGGAGGCAGATTTATTTTTATTTATTTATTTATTTTTTTTAGTTGTTGAAAAAGAATTCCCGCCTCCTCC
>NC_022035.1:14619546-14626895 GCF_000317375.1 Microtus ochrogaster | reverse complement strand
GAAATAGAAAACACTATCCTGAGTGAGGTATCCCAGACCCAAAAAAGATGAACATGGGATGTACTCACTCATAATTGGTTTCTAGCCATAAATAAAGGACATTGAGCGTATAATTTGTGATCCTGGAGAAGCTAAATAGGAAGGTGAACCCAAAGAAAAACATATAGTCATCCGCCTGGATATGGGAAGTAGACAAGATTGCAAGGCAAAAACTGGGAACTTGGGGGTGAGGTGGCATGGGGCTAGGGGGAATCGAGACGGAGGCAGAAATCTTTAATAAATAAATTTAAAAAAAAAGAAAATAGAAAAACACACTCCTGTGAGTGGTCCTTTGATTTCTTCACACACACCTGTTATAAATAAATAGATGTAATAAAAATAGTTCTTTGTTACTTAATGAAGGTGAAACAATGCAATTTGATATACTAAACAAGATATTTAATATGGGTTTATTATTTTGAAAATTAAATTGCCCATGAATAGTTTTTCTTCTACCTGCAACTAATTCATCAGTGACTTTTAAACTGACTGTATATTAAGAGTAAAAGATGGCAAATGTGTTTTGATTCTACATTTGAAATATATCAAACCAGTACCTGGTTATATTTTCTCTCATTCTAAATAGAGTATCAGCTATAAAATTAAGAAGTTATAGGTTCCAAAGCTCAATAAGTAATTTTATTTTTTCCTCAAAAGTGAGAAGTATTTGATCTAGTTATGACAGAACAGTAACAAAAATAATTAGTCAAGGTAAAACGATTAAAATAAAATAAAAAGGACCATAATAATTTATCTTTTGTAAAAGTTCATTAATAAAACAATTCTTAGATACCTTAATCAAATATAATTTGTGGACAGAGCTTAGTGAATACAATTCCAGGACAGTTAATCAAAGGATTTTTATTAGAACATATTGGTAATATGTAGATAAAAGTCAAGGCTTGTTTTGTGTACCAACAGAAATATTTATTCTGTATTTCACTCATATTTCTTTTCTTATTTTATTGAATAGTAGGAGAATGCTAAATATTTCTTTGAAACCAATAAAAGGGAAAGATGAGTCCAATCATTTCTTCCTCATATAAAATGAAACCTTGCACATTCTAAAAGCAATCCAAATGAATTTATTGAAGACAAGGTCTTTTATTTCTGTGAAAGGCTTTTTACAAAATCATTATCAGTGAAAGGTTAAATAATAGAGATCCATTTAGTTTTGATCTAGTGAACAGAAAATCACTTGTAATATTTGGAACTTTTATGCAATGAAAAGTTGTGATGAATTCTGAAATTAATTTATTGTCTGTCGTGCATTGGACAAGAATATGACACCTTTATGCATTTCTCATTTTATTAGCTACTCTTTTATGAACAGCTCAGTCTGAATAAAATCACTATAAATTCTGAATGAAAGAATTTCACATTGCAAAGGTGTTAGAAGTATGATATTAAACAACTATAAATATTGTAGAAATCCAAATGCCTTCTCTATAGTGAATACTCTCTATCATAAAATTACATATGTTGTTCCATTCCTACCTTGTGCACATATGTATTGCCAAGATTGCCAGTAAGGGTTATTTTACCATGATAGGATTTGCTGTGATCGATTTGAATAACTAGATATAAATAATCATGTTCAGCGATTTCTCCAACAACTTGTCTCATGTTATTAGTCACAAAATTTTTATTCATTTTATTAATTTTAGCATTAGTGAACAACACAAATGCCATATAAAACTGTGACGTATGAATAGTATCAAAACCACAGTTTCATTAAGATTTAGATAGCAATAGCACCAATTATCTAGATAACCCTTATTGCAATGTGTCCAGAGAGAACTTAACACTAACAATTCTATGAGGTGAAAATGGTAAACAGGATTGAGTTTTCACTTCTGGACTCTTAGAAAGCCCTTTAAAGGAAACAATATGCTCCAGATCATTTGACTATTTTTGGTATATAAAATAGAAGACGTTTTCTTGAAACCTGCATCACAATGTAAACACATGTTGATATAAGAGCAACACTAACTATTCATCTTGTACAGCTGACTATGAATGTTTGCTTTGTAAAGTCTCAATTGCCCTACAAACTCTAACCCTGGGACTAGGATTTTAACTTTAATCATGGTCCTACATAATCTCATACGCTAGTTATAATTTTTTCAAACTTTGGCATATATATATATATATATAATTTTTTATTTCCACCATTAAACCGTTAAATATGTAAGACTTAATATGTAAAAAAAATTGGATCCAAAGTGGGTAGTATTAAAAAAGAATAACATATTTGTTAGCTTTAACAACACAAAGAGCAATAGCTTCTTTATTGGTGTATATTTACTGCACAATAACTTGGGTAGCATGAGGACATTTAAAGATACTTTCCATATATAATGGACTTTAAACAAATTTCTACCATAGCCCACAACCCTCTCCTTCTCTCTCAATGTTTTTTTTATTTATGAAGAAAATGTCTACTTTCATGTCATCAAATACATTTTAAGTTTATTTGTCTAAATGTATTCATTTTTATGAAAACTGGGGAAGATAAAAGTTGTGAAAAACAACATATGGTACTACATCTCATTATTCACAAAGCTGCCCACCAGGCAACCATTTGTAGTAGTTGGTGAGTTTTTCTTTGTTTATTTTAATTTGGTTCATGTGCTAGTAGCTATCTTCAGCAGACGACAAGTGCTGAAAACTCAACATTTTCTTTCCTTTCATATTTCTTGAAACTTTTTGGTAACCATCTTCACAATGGTTAAGCATATAGACATTTAGTCTATCCTTGAAGACACATACTTTTTGAAGTTACTTAGCACTGCCATAAAAATTCCTTTTTGAAGGCATTTTTCATTCCTTCTTGAAGTGTATAAATAATAGGGCACAGCTAACACATGATTTAAAACCTTCTCTCCCAAACTGCTCTGCCTGCAGCATGAAAACCAGATTTTTTAAGGTGAAAGAAACTGAAAAACTGTTCTTTTACTGTGAGTTCCCAAAATTTAAATCATGGATTTTCACTATAATGCCAAATCCATGTCAATGAATGAAACGATCTTAAGCCAATGACCGCTAATATGTTTTCTTAATTATGTTCCATGTAAAGTATGCTTTTTTTCAACTTGATGAGTAGTTTAAGACTGGCAATTGAACAATGGTTTCTCATACCTAATTGCTTTATTTTATTAGGGAAGATCAGATGGAATGGTTACATACTGTACAGCATCCTTAATATTTACTATGCTGATTCACTGATAAGTCTGGACTCAGACTATTTCACTGTCTTTACTAAAAGGAAAACATCACTCAGGTTTGATTGCATTGAGACTGTTCCACTTCAATCCATTAAACTAGATTAGAGTATAGACAATTATAGCAAACCAAGCGTGGGTTGCATTGTATGGACCTCTTGAGGAAAACATTACAGGGCAGACATCAGTGAGCTCAGTGTTTAAGAAAATATGACAATTCAGTTGAACACAAGAAATTAAAAGTTAGAGGCCCCATGGGAAAAAGAAAATTTTGGACAGAAATATTTTTACTCAAAAATGCAATTTACTTTTGAAGTCATGAGTCATATTATATTTTGGCATTACTTCTGTATTCTAAAGTTTATTTTATTAGCAAACACTTATATATCTTATATTTAAGACCAGAAACTATCAAATACTAAGAAAAAGCTTGAAATAATCCTTCAGATATATTGTGAAACTACTTTCTTTAAATATGCTTGTGTATACAATATCTCAATATCAAGGAAATTTTGGAATTTAAAAGGTAAAAGGGTTATTAAGTTCATTAAAAATGTCTTCTCATTTTCTGGGACCTCATTTTCATTTCATTACTGATACTGACTTTTATGGTCTATATTCACATACATTCCCAATTGCTAGAGGGACTATATTCCACAGCCTTGCTCCTGTAAAAGTATGTGGAACAAAATGGATCGAGGTTCAAATGAAAAAACATTCAAGGTCCAAATCAGGAGCAGAAGGAGAGGGAGCACGAGCAAGGAACTCAGGACCGCGAGGGGTACACCCACACACTGAGACAATGGGGATGTTTTATCCGGAATTCACCAAGGCCAGCTGGCCTGGGTCTGAAAAAGCATGGGATAAAACCGGACTTGCTGAACATAGCGGACAATGAGGACTACTGAGAACTCAAGAACAATGGCAATGGGTTTTTGATCCTACTGCACATACTGGCTTTGGGGGAGCCTAGGCAGATTGGATGTTCACCTTACTAAACCTGGATGGAGGTGGGCGGTCCTTGGACTTCCCACAGGGCAGGGAACCCTGATGGCTCTTCAAGCTGATGAGGGAGGGGGACTTGGTGGGGGAGGGGGAGGGAAATGGGAGTCGGTGGCGGGGAGGAGGCAGAAATCCTTAGTAAATAAATAAATTTAAAAAAAAAAGAAAAAACAAACCCAAGGACCTAAACATATTTTTAGTGGATATGGATATTGCTTTGTAGTATATCAAGAGAAATTTTATTATATTGTTTTTGTGTATTCTTCAACATTTTTATACATTTGTACTATGTATCCTCAACATATATAGCCTTCCACTAAAGCTCTACAAAATCACCCCCAACACAGCATACAATGAATTTTCATTATATCCAGCCCGGCCCTCTAGTATACCTCTGAAACTCTCTCTTGATTTCCCACAACACATATACAAGGTTTTCTCATAATATCCAGTCATCTCTGAACCTCCACCTGTGTTGCCTCCAGCACAAAATCCTCCCTAGTTCAGTTTTCTTTTTCTTTAACACACTAAGTCCAATTATTGCTAATTACACACAGTATATGGGGCTGTTCTCTAAAACATGGGCAATCTACTAGGAGTCTCACCCTTGAAAAACAGTAATCTTCTCTTTTGGATGGGTTCAATTGCCAGTACTTCCTCAACTAGGGACGAGGTCTTAGTGTCCATTGCCTGTTCAAGCTAGAATGACGATTGTATTGATTGTGTGTTGACCATATACAGGTAACCATGACTTCTGGGATACAAGGGATCAACAGTTCTCTCTTCTGACATGGTTTGAAGCACTTCTATGCTACCTCTGACTCTTGTAGCCTTTCTGCTGCCTCTTCTACAATGATTCCTGAGCCTTGGGGTGACAAGGGAAGTTGATGTAGATGTCCATTTAAAGCTGATCCTTCCCATATTCTGTGTACATGACTTAGTTGTTAGTCTCTGTGTTAACAGTGGTCTACTACAAAAGGAAGCTTCTCTGATGAGAGTTGAGAACTCACTGATCTATGTTTATAAAAATAAGTACTCTAGAACTGCACTGAAAACTTTCTCCCTCAAAGCCAGCTTTCATAGTGTTGGAAGGCTACTGCATTGTACAAATCATCAATGGTCATAGCAATCCTTGAATTCTATCTGCTACAGTAGTACTGACCTGTCAGGCAAGGCTTGTCCACTAGTGAAATAGCGTCATGAAGGATATGTGGCTAACCAACTACTCGGTGATTATTTGAGACCTCCTCCACAGGAAGACATTCATGCCTACTACTATAAACAAAATCAAAAGCCATGGCCTGTGAGATCATAGGCTCTGGGAGAATCTAATTCTGTGGTCTTGATAAATGGACATGTTGTCAAACTGGCGTCTACATTTTCTTATTTATACACTGAGAATAGCATATCTTCAAACTTGGGCAGACAAGAAAAGAAATGCTTAACAGTAACTGATAGACTAAATCCAGTATATTTCTTTGTTTTCTACATGTATCCCCATATATATATATACACATACACACAGGGCTAAATATAATAAAAAAAGACCAACAAACAAAATCATTTTCTCTATATTCACACAGACAGAAAATTAAAAGAATTTCTACAAAGTATTATTGGATGGAAAATATAGATTGTCAAGTAAATGATGGATTTTTTTTAAATGGGCTTATTGATTACTTAGATCAAGCATAATAAAAAAGCAAAGATTTTCCAAATGTTTGATCCATGAGTCTGGGTCAGGTTATGCTAGAAGATCTTTAGAGAGATATATTTATGGGCAGGGAGGTGGTGGCACACACCCTTAATCCCAGCGATCGGGATGCAGATGCAGGCGAAACTCTGTGAGTTTGAGGTCAGCCTGGGCTACAAAAGCTAGTTTCAGGTCAGGCTTCAAAGCTACATATAAACCCTGTCTCAAAAAACAGAAAAAAGAAAAAAAAAAGATGTATATTTACATTACCATAAATATTTGTCAACTTAAATGTTGTCTTTCTTTAGCTCTCTTTCACTTAAAATCCTAGAACTCAGTTGATGACTTATATAGCAACAAAACTATGAATGTTGGAACATCTCTTTTCTAGATTTTGTGCATTATTTTAATACACGAAAATGAGGACAATCATTTAAAATTTGGTAACTGTTTAAGTTACAGAATTCCATGTTTGGCATTGCAGAGGCAGTAAAAGTCCCCAGAATAACTTTACATATCTCTCAAAAAATTACAAAGATCAAAGATGCAGACAAAACAGAAATAATTCCTTCATATGACTTTATAATATTTATGATAGTAAAATATTAATAATAATGCCATGTTTCCCTGAAAGAAATTAAGTACTAAGGTAGCATAGAAAATTTAAGAAATACTTCAAGGAACCTGTTCATTCCCTGCATAATAGGGAAGAAATTGATTTTCTAAGTTCAAAGGAAAATGAAAGTGACTGTAAATAATTTAAAACTTTATGCAGAATAGATCATCATTGTGATTGTACTAGAAAAAGAACAAATCTAAACATAATGATGCTCTGGTAATACAAATGAAAGCCTCTATGAATATGAAAATATGAACAAGTATAAAATGCAGATACTGTGTGAGGAATACACAAATATGGCATATAAGCTCAAAGCAACTAACTTTTCCATTTATTTATCTTAGGATTTTATATTTTCTTGAGAAGAAAGATTTTGATCCTAAAATTCCAAGCTACCCAAGCATATTCTTATCTTCTCACTTGCTTGAATGCTTGCTCACATAATGAGAGATGACAGAAACACCATTTTTCTATATGTACATAATATTTAGCTTGGTTGGACAGTCACACAGCATTATTTTCCATTTTCCTGCACACTAATAAGTGAGAGGCTTAGGTATCAGCAACTTGACTAGAAAGTTAGTCTCCAATTCTTTTTTTTTATTTATTTTTTTATTTATTTATTGAGGATTTCTGCCTCCTCCCCGCCACCACCTCCCATTTCCCTCCCCCTCCCCTGATTAAGTCCCTCTCCCTCATCAGCTTGAAGAGCCATCAGGGTTCCCTGACCTGTGGGAAGTCCAAGGACCGCCCACTTCTATCCAGGTTTAGT
>NC_022035.1:14606226-14618774 GCF_000317375.1 Microtus ochrogaster | reverse complement strand
GGATCTCTGTGAGTTCGAGGCCAGCCTGGTCTACAAGAGCTAGTTCCAGGACAGGAACCAAAAGCTACAGAGAAACCCTGTCTCGGGAAAAAAAAAATGAAGGCTGTGAAATCAAATGAATTATAAATTTTTGGGAAAGTACCTGCTGCAATGTTTTCTCCCCAAGGAATACTTATTAAACCCATGAGTTGGATGGCTGTATTTCAGGTGTTAACACATCTTTCTGGAATTAATTTGACTTTTTATAAAAAAGACAAGATCAGAGGTTTCTATAGCAGTTTGGTCCTGGACCACCTATGCAAAACACACAAAGTACTGAAACCACATTTTAAGTAAAGTATACCAAAAACACTAAAAACAAATGACAAAGGGGGTTGCATTGCAAACATTTTGAATAATTTGTTTAAAATTCATGGCATGATTGCAATTATTAAAACTTGATATTATAACTTGATAAAGTCAGAATTGCTATAAATTAACTACATAGTACACATTGGACATGAACATATCTATAATTAAACTCATTACCTCTGGAAACAGAATAAAGAGAGAGTCACTTTGGAAATTAGTATAGTGGTTTCACAGAAAATTGGGAATCAATCTACATCAAGACCTAGCAACACCACTCTTGGGCATATAACCAAAGGATGTACACTCCTATCATAAAAACATTAGCAGAACTATGCTCATAGTACAGCAATATCCATAATAGCCAAAACTTGGAAATAACATAGATGTCCTTCAACTGTAGAATGAATAAAGAGTATGTGGTACATTTACAAAATGGAATACAAGACAGTGCTAAAAAAAAATAGAAAGTCTTCAAATTTACAGGAAAGTGGATGAAACTAGAAAAAAAATCTTGAGTGAGGTAACCCAGACACAGAAAAACACAGTATTTATTCACTCATAAGTGGATATTAGACATAAAGCAAAACATAAACAGTCCACAAACCCAGAGAAGGAAGGTAGCAAAAAGAAACCTAAGAAAGACATACATGGATCCCCCAGGGAAAGGGAAACAGAGATGATCTCTTGAGAAAACTGGGAGCGTGGGGAGGTGGAGAAGGGAGGGGAGAAGTGGAGGGATATAGGATCAGGCAAGGGTAAAGTAGAACATGAAAAGACGGGATGCTAGAGATGGGGAAAGGACAGAGAGGGAGAGCAAGAAAAGTGATATCTTGAGTGAGGGAACACTCATGGGGCTTGTGTGAAATCTGGTATCATGGAAATTCCTAGGAATCTATAAGGATGATCTCATCTAAGACCAAAAGCATTAGTGGAGAGGATGACTTAACTGCCCTTCCCCTGTAATCAGATTAAGGACTACCTTAATTGTCATCATAGAGCCTTCATCCAGAAACTGTTGGAAGCCGATGTAGAGATTCTCAGCTAATGCATGGTTCAAGCTTCTGGAGGCTTATCAAAGAGAAGGAAATCACTATAGTGAGAGCAAAGAGGTCAAGACCATGATGGAGAAACAACTGATGGGAGCTAGTGGGAGCTTACTGACTCTGGACTAATAGTGGGGGGACTGAACTAGGATCTCTGAAAATGGGTTACAGTTCTGTGGCTTGGGCAATCTGTGGGACCACTGGCAGTGGGACCAGGATTTGTCCCCAGTGCTTGAACTGGCTCTTTGGAGCCCCTTCTGTTTGGAGGGATACATTGCTCAACGTAGGTACATTGTGAAGGCCTTGGTCCTGCCTCAAGGTGTTGTGTCAAACTTTGTTGTTTTCCCATGAAAAGTCTTACCCTCTCTAAGGAGGGGAGTGAAGTGGGGGGAAGTCGGAGTTAGTAGGAGAGTGTAAAATGGAATAGGTAAGTAAAATGAGAACCGATTATTTTAAAAATAAATAAATATGGAGAAATATAAAATGTAGGTTCATACAAAGTTCATTAAAAAGGTTGTATTTATATTAGATGTGACATTAAAGTTGTGAAAACATGACACAAGATCAAGACTGACACAAATCTAGTTATGTATCTAGAAGGTAAATGACAGTTTAAAGTCATAAGATACAGCTGGAGCTGGACCTTGGGAAATGGTTGTTTACAACTAACATTCACAGATATTGAAGACATTAGTGACATAAAATGATACATTGAATATGGACCACATACCCTTACTATAGTATACACAAATATTTTGTGGTATATAAATATGTTATAAACATAATGTTGCTAAAGTAACTAAAGCAATCATTTGTATTTTTATTTAGACTATCAAAGTATATTTGAGAAGTGATCTCTGAAAACAGAATATAGAATAAACTAGAGATATAAAGGTTTATAGGAACCTTTTAAACTGTACATCATGCATTCATTATACATGCCAAGACTTTAAGGTGCTTAAGGGAATATTAATTTCTAGTAAAGCTGATAATATTTGCTAGAAGGAACAAATCTGAGATAAAATTAAAAGGTATTACAGTAGTCAGGGAAAGGTAAATACCTTTTGGTGTGGTGAAACAGAATTTGAAATAGCATGTTAGAGTTAAGTGATCTTTGTCACTTGAGAACACAGGAAATTAAGTCATTAATATTTTTCGGGAGGTGAATATTTCTTGAAAATAATATTAAAATCTTAACATTTTCATAAGCACTTTTCAAAAGGCTATCTTGAGATAACGATGTCCAGAAATATTTTATTTCACTGTACTTTGTTTCAGTTTTATGTGGCTAGGATATTTTACCTACATATATATTTTTGAAGCACATACATGCTGCATCCAAGGAAGACAGAAGAGTACATTAGATCCACTGGAACTGAAGTATAGAAAGTTGTGAGCTACCAAGTGGATGCTGGCAATGAAACCCAAAGTCCTTTGGAAGATCAGTCAGCCAGTGTAATCACCGAGTTATTATTCAAGTCCCAGAAATATAGTTTACACAAACACCTTTAAAGTTACTGTTTCATATTACTCCTTATATGAATTGCTTTCTATCAATAATGAAGTCTAAGAGATCTATTTACATAAAAACCAAAGTAAAAGGATCTCTCTAAGTCATTGATGCACACGATGTGCCTTATCCTTATCATACTCTGGTGATATCGCATGCAGCTACCGTCGTCCTTAAACTTGTAGGAAGTGTCACCATCAGATAAATAGCTCCTACTACAGTTGACTGCATCCCATCATGTTGAAGATTTCTACTAATAACTTGCAAAATACAAACGTTACTGCTGCCTGCAGGCTTTTCAGGTATAATAACATTTGAAATCTGACAAGTGAGTTAGTTAAATAAATAAATAAGTGAGAATAGAGACATAAGGTAGTAAGATAAGAATGAGGACTTTGTAATTTTCACATCTAAAGCTAGCAGCCAGCATTTGCACCACCACATAATGGTGACTAATAACACTATCATATAATCCACTTCTAGGACTCATATAAGCAAAGACTTTTCATTATATTTCTGCAAATGTCCCAAATATGCTGTGCTCCTTTTCTATTTATGCCAAAAGGTACCTAAGACAGACACCTAGTCCCTTGGAAACAAACTCAGAACCTAATCACATTCCTATTATCAGAAAATTGTAAATCTTTTACAATTTTGTCTTTCACAATGTAAAATCATCCTAATGAGAATTAGATTGATTTTATGAGGTGAATTAGGCAAACCTTGGATGGTAAAGCATTTTATGTATTTTCAATGAGCACATGATAGAGTATACAGAGATCCAGAATCACTTTGACATTTATCTGGGGACATGAAGTGTCTAATTAGAGTTGCTAATCATATAATAAAATTAATTAAAACATTTTACCCTTTATTTATTTATTTATTTATTTATTTATTTATTTATTTATTATGAAGTCATGATTATTTTGTTTGGCTTGGTATTTCTATTCATATATTCTGAGAAATATCCCCTTTAATTTTTATATACAGGTTTAACTTAAGTTGCATTTGAGAATAAACCAAAGTCATTATCATTAAGTTGTTATGAATGGAAGTGTTCTGTCTACTTTCAGTTTTCCATGCTGTACTATTTACTCCTGAAGAATTGTTTGAAATGTTAATCTAAAACAACAGAAAATCATAAGAATAGCGGTGGGGTATGAGAGTATAATAAAAAAAAGGCAGGAAAGACTGTAGAAAAAGGCAGGCACAATTAGATCTTCGGGTATACACATAGTACAATATAAAACAATGTGGCATCAAATGTCAATGTCTTTCGCGAAAGACATCAGCATTAGAGTGACTTTGGAGGCATGAGGTGCCAGAATGAGTTACAAGCGGCCTTGACTGAAACAGAGACAGATTCTCCTGGGAGATCCTACAATATTATTTTTTTAAAACAGCTCTCAAGTGTATCAAAGTAGAAGGGACATCTGGTCACTGAGTATTTTATCAGAGTTGTGCACAAGGGGAATAACTATAGCAAAAGGATCATCTGTATGAGGGGCAGATACATAATTACAATGTAAATAAAATGCACATTAATACAAAGGTACATTAAAACACCAGCTCCATAAATCTTAGTTAATGTCACCTTTAAATATTTAATCTAAATTATACATTTGTATAATAGAATAACCTAAAATAATGCTATATTATAATAAAATGTTGTATGAAATGACTAACCCCTGTAATAATGACAGCACATAACTATTAGTCCAGTCAAGAGAAATGTTACATTATTATTTTCCAAATGGAGGAATGATGAACAATATATGTCTCTCATAAAATTATCCTATAAGACATTAGGCAAGAGGATATCAAGGACAAGTATGTTTTCATATATTAGTATTTTCTTACCTGTGGCTTGTTTTCCCAAAGTTGAGTTGTACAGGAAACTGTAGTCTGAAAATACAGAGTGAAAAATAACTTTTTGTTGTTATAACATAGAAATTTATTTTGAAAAGTTAGGGGTAAATTTTTTTACCACACCTAATTTACCAAGTATGATTTATTATAAACTTAAGATCAAAATCTCTAATGATAGCTTATGCTGGAGAGGATGGGCAGTAAGGGGAACACTCATCCATTGCTGGTGGGAATACAAATTTGTACAACTGCTTTGGAAATCAGTATGGAGTTTTTCAGAAAATTGGGAATCAACCTATCCCAGGATCCAGCAATACCATTCTTTGATACCCAAAAGATGCTCAATCATACTACAAAGAAATTTGCTCAACTATCTTCATAGCAGCATTATTTGTAGTAGCCAGAATCTGGAAACATCCTAGATGCCCCTCAACCAAAGAATGGGTAAAGAAAATGTAGCCCATTTACAAATTAGAGTACTACTCAGCCATAAAATAAACAACAACATCTTGAACTTTGCATCCAAATGTATGTAACTAGGAAACATCATTCTGAGTGAAGTAACCCAGACCCAAAAGGATGAATATGCTATGGACACACTCATAAGTGGATACTAGCTATTATCAAAGGATATTGAGCCTATGGTTTATGATTCTAGAAAAATTAAGTGATAAGGTGAGCCCTAAGAAAAATAAAAACACATAGATCCACGTGGAAAGTCTAAATAGACAAGATCATCTGACAAAATTAGGGACATAGGGGTGGGGGGAGAAGAGAGGGTGAAAAGGAAAGAGGGGGGGAAAGAAAAGAGGCAAGGAGAACTTGAGAAAATGGGATAGTCGGAATGCAGGAAGGACAGAGATGAGAGCAAGGAAAGAGATATCTTGATTGAGGGAGCTGTTATGGGATTAGCAAGAAACCTAGTTCTAGATAAATTCCAAGGAAGTCACAAGGATGACACCAGCTAAGACCCTAAACAATAAAGGAGAAGGTGCCCATACTAGCCTTGTCCTGTAGTCAAACTAATGAATATCTTAAACATTACCAAAGAGCCTTCCTCTACCAACTGATAGAAATACAGAGACCAGAGGCCGA
Source organism: Microtus ochrogaster (assembly GCF_000317375.1). Lineage (NCBI taxonomy): Eukaryota > Metazoa > Chordata > Mammalia > Rodentia > Cricetidae > Microtus > Microtus ochrogaster. Next base: position 14,612,903 of record NC_022035.1, on the reverse strand, counting down.
CTGGGAGGAATGAGAGTATGAGCAAAGAGGTCAAGACAATGATGGGTACATCCACTGAAACAGTCTACCTGAGCTAATGGGAGCTCACCAGCCAGTCTGGGAAGGAACAAGCATAGGACCAAACTAGTCCCTCTGAATGTGGTTGACAGCTGCATGGCTGGAGCCAACTGAGGGGTACTGGCAGTCACACCAGGATTCATCCCTACTGCTTGTACTGGCTTTTGGGAAACCTATTCTCTTTAAATAGATACCTTGCTGAGCCTAGATATGGTAAGGAGGCCCTTGGATCTTTCCCAAAGCAATGTGTCTTACTCTCTCTGAGGAGTGGATGGGGGGTGAGGTGAGGAGGTAAGTAGAGGGAATGGGAGGAGGGGAGAGAGTGGGAACTTGGATTGGTTTGTATAATGAAAAAAGATAGTTTGTTTTCTTTTTAAAAAGTTAATAAAAGTATAGTATGCACATATATTCATATCTGTGTAGTTCTTAATAATGTTGTTTCAGACACTAAATGGGAGTGTGAATCAGATTGCCTATGGATAAATAGATGTTTACTGTAGATAAATATATCAAATATGCTCAATTTTAAAAAAAATTGTATGACTAATCTGTTTTTCTCTCAATAAAACAAAGTACAGTTACCAAGGAAACAAAAACATTCTGAAAAATATATGAAAAGTTCAGACCTCCTGGTGTGAGCCAACTATTTTTATGGATATATGTACATACAACTTTACTCACTAAAAATAATTGTGTTACTATTCATAAAAGTCAAAATAAGAATCAGAGCATGAGTCCATCAGCTGGAATGTGAAAAGTATATAGTAGGTTTTACTCATCCATTAGGAAGACTGAAATTATGTAATTTTCAAAAAGAATTAATTGGAAATATGACATTCAGTAGCAAAATATATCAAATACAGACAATTATTGCATGGTTTCTATCATAAAAGCTCAAAAACTAATATGGTGAAATGAAATTTAAAAAGGGAAATGTGAGTTACATAGAAGGACAATTGAAAGCAGGAAAATAAAAATGAATAACATAAGAGGTAATTATAATTATGATGTACAAATGTGGAAAGTCATAAGGAAATCCCTTACTTCATGTTATTAATATGTACAAATAATAAAATATTTCTGCTTCTGAGAAGTTTAATGAATAATCATAACACTGTAGGATAATAGCCATTATTCTGTAGTCTCCAGATCTACATAGCATAAAAGGAATTGATGACTGCCTTGATAGTACATCCCTGTAGAAATCTGTACGCTGGTCCCAGTCTTAGAGACAAAAAGCAGAGCAAGTTGATAAAAATCTGAAGCTCTCTGTTCAAGGATTACAAAAGGTGATAAACTTTAAGAAACTGGTATTGTGTCCTTCATCCCAGGATGCTTGATTGTAATCATAGAACCTTGTACTTGGGGGCATGTGACTGAGAACTAAAACAGTTTTACTCTTGGAGTATTCAGTTATCAAGATGAAAGTGATCCTCAAGTTGGAACAAGAACAGTTGTGGTTGATGGAGGGGGTAGAATCATCATTGTAGCTTTCCTCCAGCTGATTACCCACTCAATGTATCAGTGATGTGTCAGGAAAACACAGACAAGTTTCTGAAGAGAATTTAGTTTTTTGAAAGTTCATGATGGAGAAACTCCACTGTTACTTGAACAAGAATCTCAACCTTTTAGAAAGGATGTATCAGATGAGTAAAGATCACATGGTAAAGCTTGGACTCTTAATTTGGACTTACATAAATCTAACAGAAATTAACTGGAAAAACTCTTGAATGTAAAAAAAGTTGGGGAAAGCATTCAAAAATAAGCTGCATTTTATTAGACACAAAATTAGTGACCCAAGAAATAAACTGTGTGAGATGGTTGTGGGAAAGCTTTAATACAATTCACAAAACCCAACTCTGGACTACTAGATCCTATAGAAAAACTTTACAAATGTTGTCATTATGGGAACATATGCACTTGAATTTTTTAATTAATATGTGTAATCTCAAACATCTGTTAGCCTGTTTGAATAGAAGTAATGTAGCAAGACCTTTGTTATAATCCATCTCTAGTTTTTGTATTGAGTGATAACTCCAACACTGTGCTTTCTGTGACAAAACCTGTGTTTTCACCTCTGTGTATGTAATAAATCCATTTACACAAAATGACAACCTTGGGCACATATTGAATGCTGAAAAGCCTTCATCAGAGAGTCTATCCCATTTGATATCAACTATCTCATAAGAGAGGGAACATCCATAATGGAGCAATTGTAGTAAAGCCTTTTCCCAAAAGTCAACTCTTACTAAACATCAGTCAATCAATACATACTTAACATTTATTGACGGTAAAAGTGTGTGTCTATATATATATATTAAACAGACTATTCCTACAGAAAAGTCCAATTTGACTAAATACCGAACAAAAGATTCCTATAAAAATCAATCTGAGCCGGGCGGTGGTGGCGCAGGCCTTTAATCCCAGCACTCGGGAGGCAGAGGCAGGCGGATCTCTGTGAGTTCGAGGCCAGCCTGGTCTACAAGAGCTAGTTCCAGGACAGGAACCAAAAAAGCTACGAAGAAACTCTGTCTCGAAAAAAATAAAAAAAAAATCAATCTGTGCCAATCATATTTAGGCAATGGTTATAAATTTAATCAGAATAAATAACACAATTAAATGCAATATGACAAAGCAAACAGAGAAATTATACTGTCTCCTTTTTTCGCAGATATGGCAATTTAAAACACTCTTATCTACCAGCAATACTGAGTTACCTCTACTAATTTTTTCAGTAGCATAGTGTAATGATACTTTTAAAGTCATAACACGCAAGGCTAATGCAGGAGGATCCCTTGAGTCCAGGAGATAGTTTGAACAAAATGAAAAATAAAATTTCTTTTAGTAAAGAAAAATACTTTTCTCCCATTCCTAATATTTGTAAAATTTATAAAAAGTAAGGAGGTTTAATTTAATATGCAGTTTGAAATTCAACAGTTTCTTTCAATTGCAAGCATGTTAAGGGTCAAGGCAGTGTTTACTAAATCTGTTTTATTAATTATAGAAGTGAATATTTCATGGAAAATATTTTACTATGTATGTAAACACCCAAATAAAGTCAAGTTACTAACTGAGGAAAACACAGTTGTGTTATATATCATAGTAGTTTTAAATTGAAATTCTTTACTAAGTAAAATAAACATTTTACTTCACAAAAAAAGAAACACTTAAAGTATAATTGACAATCCTAAAAATTAAATAAAACATTCACTAAGTAACTTTAATAATTGAAGACAACAGTTACGAGATCAAAATGTCATACTAGGAGATCAACAGGAAATTATAAACAGGAAAATCACTTTTTCCTTCAATGACTAATTTATAACATTCTTTATTTTTATATATGTGTGTATGTGCATGTAAACACCTTGAAGTTATCTAACTGAGACTGATAATACTGCTCACAAGAACCATAAACTAAGAATATCTCAGTACCTGAAAAAAAAAACATTTTAGTCAGGATAGTCCAAGTAATTCCTAAATCACAATAAACTGTGGTTGCTGCTCTTGGTAACCTCTAAGATATGCCACATTGCTGACAGCATCACAAACTTAGGACACAGGGATCCAATGATTTGAACTGGTTCTAGTCTGAAAGCCTCCTTTCTGAGTCCTAGCTTATGTATTATCAAAAAGCAATACACAAGGTGCCAAAAAAAAAATGAAGCAATTAACAACCCCACTCTGATGTGACACTTATAAACCACAAACATAACAAGCATGACAAGATATATGTAAAGATATAACAAATGGCACTCATGATTGTAATAACCCATAGCTGTCTAATTGTACACTCAAGAGAAGGGCAACCATGCTGGTCCTAGAAATGTAGTTAACTCTCTAGGGCTTGTGAGGTCATGGACTTAGAAAAGAAACCACTATCTCCATTTTCATAGACCAGCATAATTTCTAACTATGTTCTAAAATCTATCCTTAAACTACAGATAAGTGTAGTTTCCACTCCCTTCCAAAGACTTCTCTTTACAGAAAATGGAGAGCATCACAGAAAATTGCAACTGGAAACATAGACAAGACTGCATAAACAGGATCTGAAGAGTAACTATGCTAATAGACATGTAACAGACAAGCTAATGCAAAATGGAAAATCCCATAGGGTCGTCCCGCTATATAAAGAACTGCAAGTAAATGATGACAGATAAGTGTGAACCTCATCTAGGGATGAGTCCCTTAATTGGTAGTTCAATACAAGGTGGTCATCCCAGGAACCAAAAACACATAAATGGTAAAAAATATGGATACAGAAGTTTATAATTATATATTTGTGCAAACGTAAATGTGTGTGTGTGTGTGTGTGTGTGTGTGTGTGTGTGTGTGTGTGTGGTGTTAGAATGTGTTTAGAGGAGGGTTACTACTTGGGAGGTACTCAGTGTTGTGGATGTGAGGGGAAATGTATATAAATTTATTTCAAATTAAAAAATATAAAGTCAAAATAAAATATCTAGCTCCAAGGTTCAAGATGATACACTTGATTTGAATCAAATACCTTATAAGAGTCCAACAGGAAATCAATAACGACATAGGCACTGGAAAATAAAAATGGAACCCAAGAGCTGGTCATTCTAAAAGAACACATCTTGATACAGAAAGTATACTGAGGTATCTCAATTATCTTTTGGAAAAAGAAGAGGTAAATCATTCTTTTCAACCAAGAGTTCTTCATCCAAAACAGATTAACAGGACATAAACTTAGAAATTTGATAGGGATGTTGTGGGAAGATAATATAAAAATTTAATTAAAAATGAGTAATGCATTCATAAATAACCTCTTATAAAGACTTGTAAGCTCATCACCAGTATAATCTCCCTCATGTGTAAATGAAAACTAAACTGAAAGAATATCTGCGCATACTCTTTATGGTTTCAGGGCACATAGAATTTCTTATCAATATTTTTTAGATTATATAAAAGAATGTGTTTGATAATCTAGGATAATATATTCTGATTATGAAGTCATTGCATGTTTATGTAGTAAATGAAATTCAATATATTTTTGTGACTTTTGTATGTATAATTTTGTAGTTAAGATAAAAGAACAAACTAATTTTTAAAGTAGAATGAATTAATCTGTAGTTAATGATGCCAGAAGGAAGTTTTAACTGGTGTTTCATGATTTTTATTACAAATATCTATCACTGAGTTTATTAGTTTACTAATCTCCTCCCATTAAAAACAGGATGAAAAATATTTAATATTACTTTAGAGATGCAGATTACAAGGAGGTTCTTTTCTGCTGTAAAGAGAACAGTTATTGTGATGAATCTTTACAATTTTACAATTGCCTATCAGTTTTTATTAAAAAGTTTCTTACTTTTATTAGTAAACTAAACTTACAGTGTCTATAATATTGCAAGTTCCTTGATTATTTCTTACACTGTGATTAAACGTAATGTTCTTAAAATCTAAATAGTATGGCAATATATGAAGATTTTTAACAAAATATAACACATATACATTAAAATTCAGTAAGAGCATGGCAAATACTACATAATTAAATTAAAAATTTACCAAGGATTTTTGTTATTTGAATAACAAATCCATGAATATTTAGTAGTCTCAAAAAATGAAGTGATAAATGATACCCTAGTTTTGGGAAGAGATATGAAGCCTCAGTATTAATTGTTCAAACTTTATATATAATTCATATTTATTATGACTTAGGGTATACTCTATGGCACACACACTACTACAAGCATTTTTATCAAAGGGAATCAAAGAAAAATTTGACAAAAGTGAATGTGTTAAAGGTATACATATAAAAAAGTATAAAAAGAATATGCAGCCTTAAACATCTATGTTTACGCTCCATGTATCTGATTTTTGGAATAAAGACCTCTGGGAATGTGAGAGAATAAGTATCTGTTTTGCAAAGCCAAAGTTTAAGTTACTGCTTAGTTGTTCTTCCCTTATGATCCTGTTAAATAATAAAAGTACACATGACTATTGTTATTGTGGTATTGTGACATGTTGTTCATGTTGCAGAATGCCAAAGTCTACTTAATTATCATATGTGTTTCTTCACATGCAACGGCAGTCTTTTCTCTGGTTCTTTACCATATTAGAAACAAGAAACTAATTCATAAAGCTATTATATTTTTCTGTTTTTCTGAAGCAACTTTCTCTGTTTTTGACTTCTAAAGTAACTTGTTTATTTTCTTAGGACTAATAATTAATTGAACTAAAAAAATATAAAAAAAACTCAATATTTTTTTAATTATTTTTTATTGAAAGAAAAGATTTCTGCCTCCTCCCAGCCTCCCATTTCCCTCCCCTTCCTCCCACTCCTCTCCCCCTCCCTCTCCAGTCCGAAGAGTGGTCAGGGTTCTCTGCTCTGTGGAAAGTCCAAGGTCAAACCCCGCCCCCCCTCCATCCAGGTCTAGGAAGGTGAGCATCCAAACAGGCTAGGCTCCCACAAAGCGAGTTGATGCAGTAGGATCAATACCCAGTACATGTATACTTTGCATATATCTTTCAGAGAATTTGAAAACTTCATTATGAAAAAAGGCCAGCTTTAGCCGGGCGGTGGTGGCGCACGCCTTTAATCCCAGCACTAGGGAGGCAGAGGCAGGCGGATCTCTGTGAGTTCGAGACCAGCCTGGTCT
>NC_022035.1:14599276-14606126 GCF_000317375.1 Microtus ochrogaster | reverse complement strand
AAAAAAAAAAAAAAAAAAAAAAAAAAAAAAAAAAAAAAAAAAAAAAGGCCAGCTTTAGCTTCAAATTAACACTGAATATATGACTTAATATATTTATTACACTTTTGAAAGTTAGAGCTCCAATGTCACAAAAAGCACACAAGGTTCCTTCCTTCTTCCTTTTGAGAGTCAAAAGAAATCTGTCCTAGGTCTTTTTACTTACAGAAAACTCTCTTTACCCTGTGTCATAATGCCATTTTCCCCATGTCTTGCATTAGAAACTCTTCACATGAGGAACACCAAATTTTTGAATTATGGTTTAGTTTTAATGAGTTGTTTCAGTTTCATGACATCTTTAAATGCTCCATTTTTAATATTTTCACATTGAGATTGGTTTGGATATTGACATGAGAGTTTGTTGGTCAATTAAGTGATAAAATAACACAGGCTCATCTATAATTTCCCATCGACTCATAAAATCCATAAGTAACTGTCTATTACAATGTGTTAAGTTTTGGTAGTAAATCACAATACTCAGGAAGATCTTGACAATATTTGACAAATAAACTTGTATAATCTACTCTTCATTATTCTGAAAATGGACCCTCTTAAATGACTAAAGGATCAACTCAAGGTATATTGCTACAAAATTCCTAGATAAAATAGTAAGAAATAGAATTCATGCATAAGTGTTTTTTCTCTAAGGGAGTTGAAGACTAGATAGTTAAAGTTTTGCTTGTTTACCAACACAGAAAGCATGTCATGATAGAAAAATTAAATTAGATTCAAAACTTTGGACTCACCAAGATAGGATAGCTAATGTAGTATTTTATCTGAATTTTTCAAATGAAAATTGACTAGATGTTGTTGATATATTTATTGCCAGTATAGAATGTATATAGTTAATGAAAGTATTGTATATAGTTTTTCTTTTATTAGTTATAGATTTCTTTTTATTTTAGGCAAAAGGGGAAATATATTAATATTTCATTTGTATTTTAATAAATAAAGCGTACCTGAAAACAGAATACAAAACAGCAATACAAGTCAGTCTTACAGGCCAGGTAGTTATGGTATAAACCATTAAGCCCAGCATCTACTAGTTAGACATAGACGCCAGTTGGTGGTTGGTTGGACACGTCTTTAATCCCAGCACTAGAGAGGAATACAAGGTGGGATAAGACATAAAATTGCTCTCTTTCAGTATGAAGATTTCAAAGATGTAAGAGCTCTCTAGTGATTGGAAGCTTTTGCTTTCCTAAATTTCAGGTTGAATGCCAATATCTGTCTCTGCGTTTTTGTTATTTGTGCTACATACCTTATTTGGATCATGAATTTGAGGATAACTTTGGGTGTGTAATAAGTTAAAAGCCAAGCTGGAATCTTAATGGTCAGGATGTGCTTCTGAAAAATATAAACAAACATCATTAAACAAACAAGCAAGTAAGCAAACTAACTAGCTAATTAACAATCAAACCAAATAACCATAATAAAAAGCTACCATTTCCTATAGTACCTGATGAATTTCATCCTTCTATAGGCCAGTGTCTTTGGTTGACAGCCATAAAACTCAGCCTTGGTAACTTCTAGGTAATGCATTATTAATTTTAACTGATTTTTATACTTCAGTCTCTAGGCTAGTTCTATCTTAAGTATCCACTGACAGATAAACTAGCTTAATTACAGAAAATGTTATCACTTAGTGGTTATGAGCAAAGGCTCTTGGACCTCCATCTTTAAAAGTAACATGTTCAACCTCTGTGTGACTTTTATTTGTCATCTTTGCAATGGATAAAGTCTTAAGATAGCTGTAAAAATTAAAAGATTTAAGAGAATAATCTTATACCTGCCACATATCAACCATTGTAAATATCAAGTGTTTCATTTCTCTTAATGTGCTGGCAAGCAAAATGCAATGATAAACCAACAACAATAAAGAAATTAAAAAAAAATGAAAGGTAGAGGGGGGACCCAAGAAAATGTGGTTATAATACTCACCAGCTTTGGATAACATGGCAGACAGACTGGAACTGGAGGTGACATGTCTGTACACATTAGCCTCACCTGCTGAGGATCATGTGTCTATACATTCATCTCTCCTGATAGGGATCATGTGTTTATATATATACATTAGCCTCACCTGCTGGGGATTGTCTATATACATCAGCCTGTTGGGTATATTTCACATTGAAACCATAACATGCACAGAATTTTCTCAGAATGGCTGTTTATAACAACTCTGAGGCTGTAAATTTTCCTTAAGTTAGCTCAGTTCCAATACTTAGCTATTTAATAAGACTATTTAGCTATTCTGAAGTAATCGTTCTGTACATGTTTAGTATCTATAATCAACAGAATTTCCACAAAGTAGATTAGCCTTAATACTCAGGGTGAACCTCATCCAATCAACGGGAGACTTTAACAGTTGAAAACTGCAATATCCCAGCAAGAGAAGAGTTCAGTCAGAAGACCACAGTATCAAACCTCTTCTGAGTTGTCAGCCTATTGGCTTGTCATAAAGATGGCAGGCTTAAGATTTGCCAGTCCTCAAAATAGTATGGACCTATTTCTTCAACATAATTTATGTATATGTATACAAATATATCCCTTGAGTATACAATGTATATATGTGTGTGTGCATATGTATGTGTATATTGGAAACAATTTAAAAGGTATAAAAGTTTAAATAATATTTATTGTATTAGAGTGGTGGAATTTGACAGCAGAAGCACTGTCAAAACACAGTTAATACAATTCCCAGAAAATAATAATGTGTAAAATAATCCACACAAAAGAAAAAGGTATCTGCAATACATTCTGCTTCATATAAATTTCAAAAGAAATATGCAAAAACAGATTAGATTACTGAATCATGGCAGTATTTAGATTTGTTTTTTTTGTTTTGTTTTGTTTCTGATTATCATTTTTTTAATTGATTTTATTGATCTATACCTTTTGTATAGCTCAGTGTTTACATTTGAACTGAAAAACATGACAGGGACCTTCCAACTTGGTAACATTTGATCTGGGTGACTTTTACATTGATGAATTAAGTTTTAAATGCTCATTGAGTCAAGGCCTTCCAGTGTGCTCGGTCTCCATCTGTATCTCTGCTGTGCATGTTGGGATCACGTTAATTACATTGTCATAATAATTTGAATGATTTCTCCGATGAGTAATAAATCTGTGGAACATAGAAAAACATTGTTGTTTGCAGAGCTGGGACTTACTAACAAATCGTGCTGAGACTGGATATGGGAGCCTGCAAGCCTCAGGTGAATAAATCACAGCAACAGGATAGTGAGTAAACTCCAGAAAGTTATTTGTTGGCATATATTTACATTTCAAGGTACAGTGAGGTCAAAGTTCTTAGAGATAAATTTGCATCCTATTCTCAGGAGACTGGGAGTTTATCTGACACTTGCAGAGATGCATTGGCATTCCGAAAGATTGCTGTGAAAACCCTGCATTCTCTTGACACTATCCACAATAGAAGTTTTGTCTCTCCTTTTAAGATGAAGATGTGACAGCTGCCATTCCTCCCAACCCCCATCCCACATAAGCAGATAAAACTCCACCTTCTCCATTTGCTCATCTGTGAAAGAGCTGGACAGCCAGGAAAGGATTCCACCTGAATTTTATCACATCACACCATGCTGGGGCAAAGATATCTGACGTAGTTGTTATTATGCAAATAATAACTAGTTTCCTCTTTCCAAAATAATCTATGTGTATATTTTCAATGACTGATAAAATGAAAAATAAAAACAAGACATGGAATCTCCTAATACATGCATTAATCATTGACAATTCAGTGTGTGTGCATGTCCGTGTGTGTGTTCCTAGTTACATCATTGGGGTTCTTCTCATTTCCAAGCATTGGTTTGAGTTGTGGGTAAACTTTTAACAACAGAAAAGAGGAAAAATGAATAAGATGAAAAGATTCATAAGACATAGGGAAATAAAGGAAGAAAATTATGTGAATAAATTGAAAAACTGTTGTATGTTTTAAAAAGACCAGTAACAAAAGGCAATGACTTTCTTGTTCATAAATAAGAGAAAAGAACATGACTTCAAAGTTTAAATTCATTACTTCAAATTTCTGTTGTTGTCAAAAGATTAACAATTTCCCAGACAAATAGGGAATAATTGATTTTGTTTTCTGATTAGACAAGAATTATAAAAGGCAGCGAATAGAGGCCATATCTATTGATAGCCATCACTATGTAATTTGTTTTTTCTTGCATTCACTGTTTAAATTATAGGCCTATTAGAATGGATTAAATAAACAAAATTAATCGTGATATCTGTTTTAAATCTACTTGTGGTAGAAAGATTTAAAACCCTTTAAAAAATGAAACTGCTTGTGTCGTGTGAAATCACTGTACTGTTAAAATTCAGTCTTTCTGAGGGGGGGAGATGCCCTGCTGTTATATAGGACAGAGCCTGCAAACAGACTGAAGTGGTGGTAATTCCCTACAGAGGAACCATTTCACTAGTAAACTTTAACAGCATGGTTGAAAAAGACTGAACTAGTCCATTAAATTTGTTTTATTACTGTAAAATCTTTTGCTCCAAACAAAAGTAGCTGCTATCATTCCCCACAGAGCTGCCAACTTATTTAAGTAATTCCTTCCTCCTTGCTGGGCAGAATCATGAACTTCACTTTGATTACATCAATCAGTTGGGTCACTGATATCCTTCAAATATTATATCTGGTAATCTTTATCCTGTTATCAAGAGCACAATCCATTCCTTTGAACTCCACTGGACAACAGATGACATTACTTCATTTGGGAACTTTGAAATTTCAAACAATATTAAATGTCCATTTTTAAAAACGGATAGTATTGAAAATTAATTTGACCATAAAAGTAATAATAACTTCATATAAGGAACCCGAAAGTAGCACAAATTAGGTTGTCTTATTACTTCAAATTTCATGAAACCCATTTTAAAAGTTTTCCTTAGATTGTTTTTATGTTTTGGGTATTTTTGTTTTTTTTTTCTGTTTTAAGTCATCTGTAAGAAATAGCCAAAATATTTTATTTCTGAGCCAAATATTTACAGCATCAAAACACTTTGGAAACTTGCAACATTCAACTTAGCTGAATTTCTATCTTGTGTTCAGAATGCCATCATAGCTCAGAAAGGCCACATTCATATATTCAAATATGATATTTATTTCCTTTTCTCCTTTCTTTCTTTCTTTCTTTCTTTCTTTCTTTCTTTCTTTCTTTCTTTCTTTCTTTTTCCCTGTCTTTCTTCCTGAGACAGCATTTTATTATATAATCAAAGCTGGAAAGCTGGACTTGAATTTATATTGCTACCTTAACTTCTCAGGTGTTGAGATTATGGGCATAAACTACTAAGACAGGATTGCATTTCTCTATTAAATTTTTAAGTTTATTCATTTATTTGTTTTTCTATGTGCATATTTGATGAAAGTATGTCTGTGCACTACATGGATGCTTGGTGATGTCAGAGGTCTAAAATGGATGTTGGATATCCTGAAACAGAAGTTTCAGGTGGTTGTTACCTATCACATGGGATGGAAAACGGGCTGAGCCATCTCAAATGCTTCTATATTTGCACATTATTTTATCATATTTTATTTACTCCTTTAGACAGTAGTGAGCCCCTAAAACATATTTTAGACTCATGATTCAGTGTAATTTTAGTATAATTAACTTCAACTATAAATAATTTCAAGTTAAATTAAAAGTGGTATTATGTTCCTCCACACCTTCTTAATTTTCTTTTGTTGTTGGTTTTATGGGATTTAGTTACTAATGAAGTATTCATTAAGTTTTATGTCTTAAAGGAACATTCAGTGGAAAAATGGCTATTTCAACACACAATATGACAAATGAGATTTAGTGAAGGCAGAAAATATCTAAAGGTAGACTAGATATTGCCCTTTAGTAAGAAATTTTTCATCTGACTACAGTAATCTCTAGTATATCTATCTGGCCATGTTTGTATGATGAAATGAAGCTTAAAAGCAGAGTTAAGTTGAATGAGTTTTAGGAGAATTTAAATGTGTTCAAACATACTAAATAACATAACATTTTATTAAAATGTGATGCTACTGTGGATTTCTATTCTTACCCAAAATATCTGCACTGAAATCTGTTTCTAAATGCATGATTGCATGGAAAACATACCCTTCCAAACTATTGAGCTAAATGGCATATAACTTATTAAGGTAACAGATCAGTAGTAGTAATAGTAGTATAGTGACCATATACTAGGGAAGGCATTTTCATTCTTAATTTAAATAGTTTCAATGAGTAAGGTAGACAAAGTTCTTTTTTTTCTGATTGTTAGATAAGAAACGAGGAAAAAGGCAGTAGTAATCTCTTAGATGTGAATTATTTTTCAAATGTTTATATGTGGACACTTGATTTCCAGATGGTGACACTGTTATAATAACCTTTGGAAACTTGAGAATGCAGAGCCTTTCCGGAGAAAATGATTTAAATGTCTCCTGAAGTGTAGCCCAGCCCATATCTGTAGTTAGACTTTCTTTGGATTGTCGGCTCTGAAATAACGACATGAAGATTTCTTATTATTAAGTAGGAAAGCTTGGCCTTAGCTTAGGCTTGATGGAGGAAGGTCATTGGTTGATTAAATAAAGAAGCTGCTTGCCCTGATAGGTTAGAACGCTGAGAGGAAGAGGAAGTGAGGTCAGAGACTCGACAGCTCTCCTCGAGGGGGCAGACGCCTCGGAGAGACTGGATGCTCCTTGCGGGCAGAGGTGAGAGCTCTGCTCTCTGAGGCACATGCGATGAAGCTCCGACCCAGGATGGACGTAGGCTAGAATCTTCCCGGTAAGCGCACCTTGGGGTGCTACACACAGATGATTAGA
>NC_022035.1:14563682-14596313 GCF_000317375.1 Microtus ochrogaster | reverse complement strand
AATGGGCTAAATTAATATGTGAGAATTAGCCTAGAAGAGAATGGGTCAAGCAGTGTTTAAAAGAATACAGTGTCCGTGTAATTATTTCGGGGCATAAGCTAGCCATGCGGGCAGCGGGGCGCGGGGGACGAAGCCCCGCCGCTCATATTACTACATAGGCTTTTGCCCAACTAGCTTTTAAAACTTAGATTTATATTAATAGATTATATTAATCTACATTATATTCTGCCACATGGCTTATTATTTCTCCTCAGTACAATTTCTCTTTGTCTTGCTGGCTAATCTTTACCTCTCAGATTTCTTCTTGGAGCTCCCCCTCTCTTCCTGAAAGTCCCTCCTATCCCCTCCTGCTGTTGACTATTTAGCTCTTTATTAAACCAATCAGAAGTTACCTTGGCAGGTGAGGAAGGACAGACCCATCTACACACAGTGTGATTTACTATCCAACAATACATTTCTGGTTTCAGTTCCACCAAACTGCCTCGACCACTGACAAAATGAATGGTGTCCATACTGAACAAGCAGGATACAAAAAAATATAAAAAATACTGCCAAACCTTTCAAAGACAGGGTCAAACAGCTTTAAAAGTTTTTCCTGCCTCTAAAAATGGCCTTTAGTTACTCTAGGCCTTAGACAAAGTTGGCTGCTCCAATGTTGCCAATGAGACTTCGGGTGACTGCCCAGGTAGCCAGTTGTCTCTGTCTTCCACTGTACATTTTGGTAGTGTCTCAATAGCATTTCCTGCCTAGTAATATTATTTACCTTCTCAGGCTTTTGATAGGATTGTAGACTAGATATTCATAGTTAATTTCTACTTATGACTTAGCCAAGCCATTTCTAGTACAAGACTAATATTACTTAAAATAATTATTAAAACATTTAGCATATGTTTCTTGCTTAATATTGTTTATGCTGGTTGTAATTCTAATTTTTATACTTGAGATCTGTTCTTACTGTATTTAGTTTTGTATTGGATTTGGAATTCTCTTATTTAGACAAAATGGGGAGGGGATTGGAAACCTCCTTCAGCCAATGGCCTTTGAGAGGCTGGACTAGGTTTGTGTGGCCTTAGGTACCAAAAATCATGCATGACCATACGCGCATGCTCTTTCTCTCCCCGCTCAACATACCTGGTTATTGGGTTCTGTTCCTGTTCTCTGTTGTAATCTGTGAGTTCCCATTTAATAAAGAATCCCTTATTATACCCTATTCAGAGCTAGTGGGCTATTCCTTTATTCACCACCACCCCAATTTGACATGATCCCCTTCTTCTGCCTAAGGGTTTTTCTTCCTAGTTCAGGCATGCAAATACTTGCTCCCTGCAGCCATAGTTCAGGAGAGCCACGGTATAACTAAATAAGCAGAACTTACTGTCATAACCCAGCTAATTTCCATTTTTCAGTCATGCACAATTGAAGCATCACAAAGTCATGATGCTTGAAGAAAGGTTTCAGAAAGTCACTGATGACAGACAATGTGTAACAGGATCCTATTCCTTTTATGAAGCATGTGAATGGTCTATGTAGGCTGTGTCAAGCAAACCTGTTGAAAGACCCTCAGATAGTGTCTTTCAGTCTGGGGAGACCCTTCCCAAGGAACAGCGAGGCCAGCGGATGCAAACAGCAAGAGGTTTATTCAGATACACAGGTACCTGGGGTGTCCAAGTCTCTCGGAGGACTGGCGCGCTGTCAGGCTGGGGTAGCGGGTTTTTAAAAGGTAAAGGGAGCAGAAGCGCGGTTACAGAAGCAAGATGCATAGTTACAGGGTTTTCATTGGTCAGTTTGAATATGGCTGAGTTCAAGTCAGGACAAGGTCCCTGGTTCCCGAGAATTCAGATATGGGCTGCCTTGGCTCTTGTCTAAGGCAGACAGGGTGTCTTTCTCGGTATTCCCCGTTCCTCCCCTATCTCCCCAGGTGTCTCTATCTCGTTTTGGCAGCTTCTAAACTGCCCTTTGTTAAAACCCTGAATATTCAGTACAAGCCTTGCAAAATGTTGTTACCCATGCTAAGTTGTTTAACAAGCTGGGCGGGGGGTCTTTCATCTGGTGCTAAGCTGCTTAGCAAGCTGGATGGGGGGCTTTCACTGTATGAGAGTAGATAACTCATTACATCAGAGATATTATTAATGTGAGACATTTGCCGAGGAAAGCAGAAGGTACCAGGTGAAGTCAATCACAACGGATGACCATGTGTGTTACAGGAAGTGAGACTGAGTATGGACTTTCTGGAGCCATTTGAAATCCCAATGATGCCATCATGAACCTCAAATGTCAGATGTGGAACATTAAGCTTTAGTGTGTTGCCTAAATAACAACAGTCTTGCTTTAGCCCAGTCTTTATTTGCTTTTCTCTTGTTTATGCCATTGAATGACAGATTTATGCTACTTTCTTTTTTACTTAGCTGGAGTTTATAATTATCTCCAAAATATAGAAAGAACTCAAGAAATTGGACATCAAAAGAATAAATAATCCAATAAAAAATGGAGTACAGACCTAAACAGAGAACTCTCAACAAAAGAATCTAAAGTGGCAGAAAGACACTTAAGGAAATATTCAACATCCTTAGTCATCAGAGAAATGCAAATCAAAACAACTCTGAGATTCCATCTTATACCTGTAAGAATGACCAAGATCAAAAACATTGATGACAACTTATGCTGGAGAGGTTGTGGAGAAAAGGGAACATTTCTGCATTGCTGATGGGAATGCAAGCTGGTACAGCCCTTTTGGATGTCTGTGTGGCGACTTCTCAGAAAATTAGAAACAACCTTGCTCAATACCCAGTAATACTACCTTTGGATATATATCCAAAGGAGGCTCAATCATTCCACAAGGACATGTGCTTAGAACTATGTTGATAGCAGCATTGTTTGTCATAGCCAGAACCTGGAAATAACCTAAATTCCCCTTGACCAAAGAATGGATAAGGAAAACGTGGTACATTTACACGATGGAGTACTACACAGAAGAAAAAATGATGACATCTTAAACTTTGCAGGTAAATGGATAGAACTAGAAAACATCAGTTTGAGTGAGGTATCCCAGACACAGAAAGACAATTATCGTATGTACTCACTCTAAGTGGTTTTTAAGTATAAAACAAAGAAAACCAGCACACAAGTCACAATCCCAGAGAACCTAGACAACAATGAGGACCCTAAAAGAAACATACATAGATCTAATCTACATGGGAAGTAGAAAACGACCTTGAGAGAGGGTTGATGGGGAGGTGAGAGGTAGTGAGGGAAGCAGAAAAAAAATGTAGAGCATAATAAAAATCAATAAAAATGCATTTAAAGAAATTAAAAAAATAAAAGTCTTTTTAAGAGATGAGTTTGTATTTGTTTTAATTTTAATACTACAGGAGGAAGTTGAAATTGGGCCAAACATCTTTTGATCATTTTTGACATCTATGGTGACAAAGCATAGAAAATTGTATTTTTTATCTGTTATTTTCTAAGAAATTCATGTGTTTAAACACTTGGTCTCTAGACCAAAGGCTATAATATCATGAGGAGGTAAAGCTTAACTGAAATACAATTGAGTCACTAGTGAACAGGACTGATGGGTTGTAGGTCAACTTTGGTTCTGGGTTGAGTTCCCTCTTCTACCTTTTTGCCAACATGATGTCATGAAATCATTTTCTTGCTGTCATAGGTAGCAGACAGCTATACTTCCTGACCCACCTAATGGACTGATTTACCCCATTCAATTAGTAAAATAATTTCTTTGTTTCATAATTAGCTTCCTGAGAAATATTTAGCTATAGAGAAAAGTTAATTAATAAAGAGGAATATTAAAGACCATAAAGCTATTGACACACCATAATTCCAACTCAGAGAGTGTGGTTCGAGAGTTTGTATTTCTTCATGTTATAGTTCCTGTTCCAAGGTACTTTATATACTACCCGCTTACTCTACCATTTGCCAACTTGTTTGTATAATATACAATTTCATTTGTATGTGCTATACTAACATATTATGTAATGTACACAAATCAGAGTTTCTATATTAATTACTTTGTCTTGAATGGTCAATAATAGTGTGACTCACCCTGACTTCGATTCCACCTGTAAGAGTGTAAGAGTACAAGTACCTATAAGTCAGGCAACCCAATGTCAATATTATAAAATAACAACAATGATCATGATAATGCAAAGAGAAAATAAACATGGGATAGATAACCAAGAACTAAGTACTGAAACAAAAATCAGCCAAAAGAAATTTTTCAAAGAGTGTTACTTTTTGCTGTTGGTAGGCATACAAAATTGCTGTTCTCCCTCTAGATGTGGTGCCTGTGGCAAGACAGGTGCACTTCTGTAATGCAGTCCAAGGAAAAAACGAAATGTTCTTCAGTCTCAGCTGTTACATATAAATAACAATTATGGAAAGGTTTGAATGAAAAGGATGTCCTTTCTAATGGATTCCATTTGGTGATTCCCAACTCCATTTAGAGAACATTTTCCTGTCATTCACCCATGCCGATGTCTAAGCTGAAGGCCTAAGCTCTGAAAACACTCATTCTCTTTTTGAAAGAAAAAAGGTCTATGAAATCTTTTTGAAAGAAAAATTGTTATGTCTATCTTTGTTGAGAGTTCATGTAGTAATGTAGGATAAATTTACTCTATTGTCATATTTTTGGTTAGTAATGCTGAATAATAGTCATGAAAGACACAGCACATGCACATAAAGCATCACATTCCAAAAATTTTATATGCACCTTGCTCATTACTCTTAGTAATTAATTTTGCATGCTTCAAGACAGTTAAAAATGACTTTGCTGCTGGGATATAGTACAAAATATTTTTAAAATATTTAAAAAGATTTGTGTGCTTATATGTTCAGGCTTTATGTATCTGTGTGCATCATGTGTGTGCCTGTTGTCCAACGAGGCATCAGATCCCCTAGAACATGGAGTTGCAGACAGTTATGAGAAACCATATGGGTGCTGGGAGTTTAGGTCCTTGGCAAAAGCAGCAAATTCTCTGAACAGAACCACCTCTCCAGTACTTCTGATCTTGAAATTCTAATGTTTGATAATAATATTAACTAGAAAAATACTGAACTCTTTGCCCAGAAACTTTAAAATAAGCCTTCAGGTGTGCTAGCATAGGAGAATGATATTCCTCCATGGTATGACGTTGGAATTACCGTTGCTCAAGTAAATTTCACGCCCCATGCAAACAACCCCAATTAAATGTTATTCATCCCAAAACCAAAAGAAGAATTAAAAAAATGGAGAGATGTTGGGAAGAAGAAAAGTTTATCTGGAGCTGAAGGGACATAGCAAAGATGATAATGGAGGAGAATGTGATAAAGATTAGCTGGAGCCAGAGGGACATAGAGACGGTAATGGAGGAGGATGTAATAAAGATTAGCTGGAGCTGGAGGGACATAGAGAAGGTGATAGAAGAGAATGTAATAAATGTACACTACAAATGCATGAAATTATGAAAGCATAACAAAATAAATCAGTGGTGTGTACTGTAAGATACTAGAAATTTAATAACATTCAGATAAAACACTTAATTTATTTTGAATACACTGATGCACTTTATTAATACTTGCTCTAGAAAAAATATTCAAATAACCACTTGATTATTCATAGGGTATATAGAAATTATTACAAAAACAATTTATAGAAAGACACAAGATCCAAATATGTTCAACAATTCAACTATAGAATGGAGATTCCAAATTTATTGCATTTTAAATAATTTTGAAATTTAATATTGAACAAAATACTTAACCAGAATTATCTAAGAAAATGAAATGACCAAAAAATTCCCCTCCAGTTAAAACTTTCAACTTAATTTTTCAAAGCCAAATGTTATCATGAGTGTCTATGAACAAACACATTTAAAACAGAATAAAAAACCTAATATGTTGATTTCGCATTCAAGGACAATATGTGTATACATTACATACATGCAAAGATTCATGCATGAATGTCTTTATGTTCTGAAATATAAAATGGATGTTTAACAATTAAGCAGAGCCCAGACTGTTAACCATTAAAAAATAGCAATAACATCATGAAATTCAGCAAATGGCTGAAATAAGGGGGAAAAAAAAGGGAAAACATCCTGAGAAAAATAACCCAGACCCAGGAAGGCAAACTTGGTATGTACTCAGTGATAACTTGCATGAGAATAGGATGGAGCAGGTGTGGAGGGACACAGTACCTAAAGAGACAACTGGAATTAGGGGGTTTGACATTTAGAGGATAAGATAGAAATCCGGTATGATAGAAACTTTCAGGAAACCACAATGATGAACCTACCAAAAGCTCCTAGTGATGGGGAACATGGAGACTGAACAATGCAAAATTTCAAGTGGAGCCAACAACCCAGCCACAAAACTTTTGACCTAAATTTGTCCTTCCTACAAGAAGTGATGGGAAAAGGTGGCATAAAACTTGTGGGAGTGATCCATCAATAACTGTTCCAACTTGAGACCCAGGCCAGGAGAGGGAGCCCTGTCTGACACTGTCTGGAAGGTCAGGAATCAGAGACTAGATACCCTGGGGACCTAGGATAAAAGCAAACACAGCTGGCAGGGAAAAAAAATAAGGCAATGCAATGATTGCTAATCATACTCCAGTTGTAGATCAGACCCCAGCATAATTGTCATCAGTGAGGCTTTGTCCAGCAACTGATGGAAGCAGATGCAGAGACCCACACTAAACATTAGGCAGAGCGAAGGAAGTGCTACAGAAGAGGAAGAAGAATGATTATAGGAGCCAGAGAGGTCAAGGAACCACAAGAACACCCACAGTAACAACGTGGGCTCATACTGACAATCAGGGATTCTGTGTGGGTCTGATTAAGGACATCTGTATATATATAATGACTGTATAACTTGAAAGTCTTGTAAGACTCCTAACAGTGTGAGTGGGGGCTGTCTATGACTCCTGTGTTTGCTTTGTGGACCCTTTTCCTCCTACTTGGTTGCCTCATCGAGCCTCAATGTAAGGGGGTGTGCCTAGTATTATTGCAACATAGTATGCCGTGTTTGGTGGTTAATCCTGGGAGGCCTGCTCTTTTCTGAAGGGAGAGGAGTTAATCTGATGGTGAGTGGAGTTGGGGTGGGGAGGGAATTGGAGGAAAGGAGGGAGAGGATACTGCAGTAGGGGTGTAATATATGAGCAAAGAATAAATAAAAAAAATGAAGAAGAGGAGAGAAACAGTGACCCAAACATAGGAATGCTTCTAACTTTGCGCATCTTTATAACTTTTGATATTTGACATTCAAAGTCATTATTAAAGAATGAATGAATAATTACAAATTTAATTTTTTAACAATCAGTATTGTTAAACTTGTAAATGAACTGAGGGAAAGGAAGAGCAAAATATTTTATTGGCATTGGCATTAGTGGGTATCTGCCATTATGTGTGCAACTTTGACCAGTCTAGCCTTATTAGAATGAAAGGAGATTCTCATTCATAGATTTTCTAAATTGCTTGAATATTTGGAGCTTATTAAATAGTAGATACTGAGAGATAATAGAATTATTGTTCAATGACTGCACTTGGAGATAATGTGAAATTCTAAATAATCCATGGCATTAAAGAGAAAAAAATTCCGAGTAGTTTATCAGGCATTGGCAATTACTGCCTTAAACATTTCACAATCTGGTGGACATGCAAGGCATGTGTTTCTAACAATGCAATTACAAATGCTTTCATAAAAATGACAGGTAAAATTATCACCATTGCAAGAAATGCTTTACAATAGAATGAGATGAAATGCTGCTCTGTATGGGTGAGCTTGAAATCACTTCATGCCGAAGTAGCTCCATTAGTCCTTTGAATGACCTACATTTTTAATTTGGCATGAGACCATTTCAAGCTATGTAGTGAAACTAATGAGGCTGCTACAACTGTGCAAAGCAATCATCAACACTTCTTTATAGTGGAGAGAGTTTATTAAGTCCATGCATGAGCTGAACTATGACAGCTTTACCTTAAGAAAAGAGACAAGCATTTTAACTGTTTCCCGAATAAAAATACATAATCGAAGCACGTATGATGCCTGGAAAAAGCCCAGGATTGTTAGTTACTCTCAAACAAATAGTAGCTCTAAAGAAAAAGTCACTCTTTGCAATGATTACAGAGACAGTTTTCGTGGTTCTTGGAATGCTTCTGAAACTGTTGTGGAAACAGTAGCACGGGGGGAAACTAATGATCTGAGAAGACAGGAGTGACTGCTCTGAATTTGGACTGGGCATAAATGTGCACTTATTTAAACTAGGTTTTTAATTTCTAGCAAAAAGAATCTTGAAAAGGGTGCATTTTCCTTATGGAAAAATTTGAGAAGAATGAGAGTTTAGGCAAATCTATGTGAGTCTGACAAATAATAAAATTATTCAGACACCTAAAAATGATTTCAGGTTCATCTAAGTGTAGTATATTACAGGGTAAAAAAGAAAAAAAATCACAAAACCAAAAAGAAAACACTGGCGAATCTCATTTTAATATACTATTTCCTTTCTTCTATAGAATATGAGAAAAATCACACACACACACAAAAAAACACACACACACAGTCAAGGGTAAGAGGAAGGAAGAGAGGGATAATGGGAGGAAGAGAGAATCTTTTTTTTTTTTTTTTTTTGGTTTTTCGAGACAGGGTTTCTCTGTGGTTTTGGAGCCTGTCCTGGAACTAGCTCTTGTAGACCAGGATGGTCTCGAACTCACAGAGATCCTGTCTCTGCCTCCCGAGTGCTGGGATTAAAGGCGTGCGCCACCACCGCCCGGCAAAAGAGAACCTTAAAAACAGAACTTCAGTGAGTGTTAACTTTTGAATTCATTTTCAATTGAGTTCAAATAAATGGTTCTTTCTGCTACATGTTTCAATTCTGATATTTATACACAAATGTTTATAAGATGGAGTCTAGACAAGGAAAGCATACTGGTCAGCATTCAATATCCACCCAGATAACCACATCTTAATGTCATCAATTGGTGTGTTGCCTTTACGAAAGTTACTACTTGAAATAAATAAGAGAGTTTATACTACTAGGCAGTTTTGACTTTGCAAGCTGCAAGCTCTATGGAAAGCCAGACACCTAACAAGTTAGGGTTAAAAGAAGGTATCTCAAAGTGTTTTAATTGCTGAAAGTTGGCTCAGTCAGTCAGGTGGAAGCAGGTTATGTCTTTCCAAAGACATGTGCCAGGGCAAAGCGGACAGAAAGAAGCAGAGATGCACAGGAAACTAGCTTTACCTTCTTGTTAGGATCTTCACATGAACTTGAAGTAGACAAATATATCAAGGTATATTTCAATATGAGAGGGTGAGAACTACTGAACACAGAGGTGTTCAATGTTAAGAGTGTGAAAGCAATGAAGATATCCCACCAAGATCCCAGAGCTGTTCTTAAGTATTTGGACGTTCTATCATTCTTAAATGGAGATCCAACTGCTGTTCTTTATTATTTATCATACCAGCTTGGGCCTGCTATGCTAGGCTGAATGATGCTTTCAGTAGAAATAGAATGAGGAATAAGATTATTGTCTGATAAAAATAAGTTCTGCATCCTATGTGGTCATCATAAAGTCTAGATAACCAAGTTTGAAAGGAATAAGGCACACCACATATGGTAAGTCATTTCTCTTATTTCATTTGGTCTGAAGAGCATAAAATTGAATTGTGGATATTTCATAGAAATTCAATAGGTCACTAAATAGAAGTATCAATAACACACATTAATCAACCGAATAGCTTGAGTAAACAGATTTATTTATGGATCACTCTAAGTGATTCTTAGGTCTTTTCTACTGTTAACTATTTAAAACTCCTAATGTTTTCTGACAGCCCAGTAGCCTAGGATAGAACCAAACAAGACTGGAGAAAACAAAGTCAATGAAATGATTCCTAAGGATATTCTTCTGCACTCATAGATCATTGCCTAATCCAATTGTCATCAGAGAGGCTTTACTCGGCTACTGACAGAAATAGATACAGAGACTCAACAGTAAACATTCGGCAGGCCTCTGGGAATCCTGTGGAAAAGAGGGAAGAAGAATTATGAGAGTCAGAGGGACCAACTACAACACACGAAAATTCACAAAATCAATTAACCTGGGCACATAGAGACTCTTAGAGACTGAACCACCAACCATAGAGCATGAATAGGACTTATTTTTAAAATATCATCTAAAGCAGAAACTCAGTAGCACCAGATAAAAGTGTTATTAATAAGAAATAAAAGATTGTTGCTGAGTTGGGTGAGTTTGTGTTTGTGTGTATGTGTGTGTGGGGGGGGGTATTCATTAAATTGACCAACAGAGATATTTTTCAAATTATTTAAATTTCTATTTATCCTGTTTATTTGCTTATAAAATGTCTCACTTGTAAATTTTCCTAAAGCATTTTTTATTTTACTTCCTATTCAAAATTTGGGAAGACTACCTATAGAGTACAGCTCTTCAATATATGTGTCACCAGGTATATGGTTACTAAGACCTAAAACACAGTCAGTCAAAAATTAAAGGCCCAATGAGTAGCAAGCATTTTATTTCAAAATTAACTAGAAATAGATGACGGATTCCTACTGCTGAAGACACTATCTAGACTGCAAGATATGAAACATCTACACTGGAACAGAGCTGGGAGCTTCCTCCCTGCTGACTAGCATTTGGAGTGGTGGGAGTTGTTACCTAGGTTTCTGGGAAAGAAAAGCATTATCACCTACATGTGAACATTGTCAATTATAATGCAAACAGAGCAGTCAAGATTGCACTGGTGCCATAGTGGCACTACTTTTACGATAGCAAGCTCTGTAGACTTGATACAACCTAGAGTAGTATCAAGTATAAGAAGAGATCGCAGGATGGACCTGTCTAAAATCATGTCTGTTAGGGGTTTTCTTGTTTGT
Organism: Microtus ochrogaster; assembly: GCF_000317375.1. NCBI lineage: Eukaryota > Metazoa > Chordata > Mammalia > Rodentia > Cricetidae > Microtus > Microtus ochrogaster. Next base: position 14,585,434 of record NC_022035.1, on the reverse strand, counting down.
TAAATTATGTGGAAAGACACAATTCTTTGTGGGTCACGCCATTCATGAGGCAAAGAGTCCTGAACTTTGTGAGAGAAGATAAATCAAAAAAACAAGTATGTATTTATTCTCTCTTCATTTTTGACTATGGATATGGTGTGACTCGATGTTTGAGTTCTTCCTGTAACTTTTCTAAAATTATGCAGTGTCAGTTTTTCTTCTCAAAATTCTTGTCTTCAGGGTATTTGTCACAGCAACATAAATGAGTCCAGAACAATTGTCATGAAACCAATAACCCACCAACTACTGCAATTGAGGCCCCTTCAATAAAGGGCTACAAGAAATGGAGTCAAAAGCCAATGTCTGAAGATGGCATAGGCCTAGGAAAATGGGATGGACACAACACTGTTTACACACTTTGACATTACATCTAATACTCTTCTAAGCAGCAAGGTATATGCCCACAGATGAATGCTGCTCTCAGCCTTAATAAAAGACTCTTCTCAAGGAATATCGTATAAGAAGGAAAAAAGATATAAGAGCTACAAATCAGGAAAAAGTATTGACAAAATGCTATCTTCTGGGAATGAAACAGACATTACATGCATCAACTCAGGCATCCGTGTATGCCTGCACTGGGTCTGTAGCAGACTGACCTGTGTTCATCATTCAAAGGGACTTACATCTCTCTGTAGATATATTGGCGGCTAAAGTGTCCTGCTTGAGGGGGAGCCAATATCTTCAGGTGCGTAACTAATGATGAGTCTACCAGTATCCACCAAATAGTTCACAGCGTCTTGCTCACAGACATCCCTGGTTATACCCAGTGAATCAGAAAACAAAACGAAAAGAGATGAACATGGAAAAGAGATCTGTATGGAGCAGAAGGTATTGAATGATATGAGAAGGACGAAAGAGAGAGTGGGTGTGAAAGTAATTAGAGCAAATATACACTTAGGAAATAGCCAAACAGCAAAACAAAAACACTAAGAAGATAGTATGTAATGTATTGCAGTATTTTTATGTTGATTACATGGTAACAGAACCATAATGATAAAACGAAATGTTACTTTTGAAAATATTGGACCAGTTTTAGTTTTCCATATGGGCACTAGAAAGTTATAGGATTCATAACTGTACCTTATGTTGTTTCTGTTTGATATTGTTAGTTTGTGATTTGTAGGAAGAATGAGATTAAAAGGTCAAGTTTCATGGTTTACGGATGGAACTGGGACCTAGAACTATCACCTCTGGACATAAATAGGTCAAGTTGGTCAGATAAAAAGAATAACATTTTTGATATAAGGTTTATAAAATAATTTCATTTAAAATACTTAATTTAATAATGAAATGGCTTCTGTCAAAGCAAGCTTGTGTTTGTTAATTCTAGAATTTGAATAACTGAATTGTTCTTGCGATTGACATACAAAGTCTTCATTATGAATCAGAGAAAAGTCACAAAATTTAAGTTTTATAGAAGTATTTGCTCACAAAATATTAATGTATTAATACTCTTTATTTTCAATAGTTTGAAAATAAATTATAACCATGCTTTTGTGTTAAGTATTCTTTAAAGGGAGAATGGGTAGTTGTCTTCCTCTCACAGGGACTGTATGGTGTGGTGTCTGTTTCTAGAAATCTGCATTTTCTTCACTTTTTCAATAACAACATATTTTATGTGTAACCTTTCTAGCCAAACTTCAAAGGGTGCATGCTTTAAGCTTAGTAGTGAGACCAATTTTATTTTTGCTTTAAAATATATGTCCCTTTGATTTGTACAAAGAGCAGAGTTTCTATAAGTTCTCTTTAAAGTAGAGAGGCACACCATTCTCTAAAGTCGCATGACATCTCATTAAATGTTTAAAATACACTTTCAGCAAAAGGATATTGTCAACTTTAGAGCATGGATTTCTGCATTTAGACAAGTTATTAAAATTTCTTCTTCATATTGTCCCCTATAAAGTGAAGACCAACTTCCTTTTTATTCTTTAAAAAATTACCATCTTTTAAAACATTTCTTGGTATCATGTAAATGCCTAGATATTTGTTAAACGACCTTAGTGATTCATTTCTCATGAGGTTCTACAGGTGATGGCCAGGTTTGTTACAATGCTAAAATATCATTCCTCTAATTTTACTATTTTTTTACAAAATAAATATCATATATTTGGTATTAATTTTGGTCAATATATACATGATTTTAGAATTTTGTTCCTATATCACAGATACAGCATTAATGTGAGGTTCAAAGTGATAGGAAATACTTACTAGACATAAAACTGCCCCAATGATGGTAAGTGGCTTGCTATTTGACCTATGTATCTGTATTTGATAGCATTTCACTCATATAAATATTCAAATTCACATATGTGTAAATCTTACATAAGCTTACTTTCTGAAAACTGTTTAAGGATATTAGACGTTTTTTAGGAATGATGATATCAGATCTTATATTTTCAGTTTTATCTTTTCAATATTTTAGGCTCTTTCTCAGAGTGCATCAATAATAGCCAGGTCTTGAATAAGCATGAAACGGACTCACAGCCTTCTCAATCAGGGAGCACAGGAAACTAAGCAATCAATCTGTAGTCATTAGTTCAGGACAGCATGAAGATAGTTTATGATTGACAGCTTCTCTAATTTTTGCCTCTAATTCTAGCTCAAAATCAGTTAGAAAAAGTTAAGCAAATATACTAGCTAAGCCAATCCTAAAGGACAGTTTAGTTTTCTTACCTGCAGCAGAATCCTCACTACAACTTACAGTCAGTGAATAGCTGAAGTCTTCCAAACTATTCCATGCTGTATCATCTGACTTTCAAGTCTTATCCTCTTCCTGGCTGCCTGTGAGGAGCTGATAAATGAAATGGCAATTGCTGATATGAATCTAGTAGCATGATTTTATACTCTTTTATTCTTGTATTTCTATGGTTCAAAACTTTATCTAGGTTTCAGTGTCTGTTTTATTACAAACTCACAACTGGATTCAGCATGCTTTTGTTGTTGCTTCAAATTGGGATTACTAGAGGGACTTCTTTGATTAATTTACTCTTTAATATTTCATTTAGTTCCATCTATTCAAAGTAATGTTATATTTCTTAATATGATTATCATCATTGGTTCAATGACTGATTTATTGTGCTTGGAATTTTAGCATTGCTGTGAATAAAACTTTTACTATTATTATAGTTATTTTCTTCAACATGGTACTAGTTCCCAAAACTTTCCAAACAAATATGATTTAATGTTCATAATAAAACTTTGGAAAACATTTTGCAATATAATTGAAAAAGATAGATTTCTAGTTAATCTAGTTAATTTCAGAAGTTTCATAAAATACACTGAGTTTTCGCAAAAAAAAAGCAAGTTCTATTGCTGTATATTTAACCTAGAATTACACACTAGGGTGAAGGAGACTGCACACTGAGGATGAAGATTTCTTTCTAATAACACTGTCATTTAAAGTTGAGTTAAATAGGATTTTATCCTATTTTTTAAAAATAGATAGGGTTATAGGTTACCAAACAAGAATTGGAGTCAACTAAAAACATTTTCCTTCTGCACAAAGCTTCTAACTGTTATTTTTGTACTACGCTCCTCCTTCCTTCATATTAGCGATGGGCATTAGTGAAATCCTCCTATATTATAGATTGAGGTTAAACCACCATGAATATCTGTTGTAATTTATGTCAAATTTTAAATATTTAGAAATGATATATGTTTATTGGATAGAACAACATGGTTAAGAAATTACAAGAAACTTGAAAAATGGATCATGTGAAATTTAATAGGTATACAAAACACTTCAAAGGAAGTGTCTGTTAAAATACAGATAAGTAATCAACAATTTATTAGTAGAATTCAAGTTTTTATTTCTATCACCTCCAAGGGTATATAAATCTCATGTAGTAAGGGCATTGAAACATTCCAGTTATGTGCACGGAGTTGCATCCAGTTATGCCGTAGAGAGAGCAGATATGTTTTCTGGAAGGACAGAGTGCTAGCTTCAGTCTCCTGTGAATGAGAGGTAATTTGCTTCACTGCCTATTGGGATGATTGTAAAAACATCAGGAGATCAATGTTTGGTATGTAGTGTTGGAATTGAACTCAGTGTCTCATGGAAGATAGCTGATCACGCTACCACCGAGCTGCACCTTCACTCTCTAGGAATGCAATAATTTAAAAATGCCTCTTCATTGCTTAGTCTGCAGTAAGTACATGATGGCCATTAGTTACCATTGTGACACAGCTCCGGCACTGAATCCTGACAAAAACATAGAACATTAGGTTTATGTTTTAGATATTTTCTCCTATTTACCTGACACATTCAAAATAAAATTGATTCTACACTTCAGTTTTTTGATTGATAAAATTATTCTTCAGTTAGGTAAAATCTCCAAAGCCTACAAGTAAAGATTTCATAAACAAGGATTCAAATCTATAAAAACGATCACTTATTCAAAGGTAGAGATTCACAAATTAAGTCCAAAAGTTTGGGGCTAATCTCACAAAACAAAAATGTCAGCCTGCATCTTTTATTGTCAAGAATCTATCCAGTATTAAGAGTTACTAAAAAGTATTAGGGGAAGTGACCATGAATTTCATAAAAGCAGAGGTATCGTATCACTGCTGTCACATTATATAAATTTCTCTGGTCCAAAATTCATGAGGTTTCTTTTTTAAAAAAAAATATTTATTTTTTATTGAGAATTTCCTCTCCTCCCCCTCCTCACACTTTTCTCCCCTCCCCCTCCCTCTCCTCTATCCCCTCCCTCTCCAGTCCATGGAGCAGTCAGGGTTCCCTACCCTATAGGAAGTCCAAGGTCCTCCCTGCTCCCCTCAGGTCCAGGAAGGTGAGCATCCAAACAGACTAGGCTCCCACCAAGCCCATCCATGCAGTAGAATCAAAACCCAGCACCATTGTCCTTGGCTTCTCAGTCAGCCTCCACCGTCAGCCACATTCAGAGAGTCCGGTTTGATCACATGCTCCATCAGTTCCAGTCCAACTGGCCTTGGTGATCTCCCATTAGATCAGTCCGGCCTTGTCAGTGGGTGGACACACCCCTCGCGGTCCTGACTTCCTTGCTCATGTTCTCCCTCATGAGGTTTCTTAATAATATTGACAAAGGTATCTCACAGAAAGCATGGTTTCCAAGTGTGAAGGAGCTACATTTTGCTGTCTACTTAGTTATTGACATCCTGCTGGATGTTCTTCAGATATAAATACTGTTTCTCTTGAATAATTAGGAAAAATCAAATTACAAAGAGGTAAAGTTAACAAGACTTATTTACTCGCCAACCATATACAGAAGTCCTCTAACACTACCCCCTACCAAACAGCTATAATGATAGATAGCACTTTAATGTCTTTCAAGCTTTCATCGACAGACAGTAGTCTCGTGGGAAGTTATTATAACCTGTCTACTCAGATAGAAACAATCTGCTACTAAGGAATGCTAACAAAACTAAGAAATGACAGAGCAGTATTGAGGTCTACTTATTTATTTGGAGGACTCCCACTGACAAAGTCAGAAATTAGGAAGGTGGAAATAGTACCCAGAAGACAACCTACAAGGTGCAGGGCAGGGTATGGAGGGCCAGAAACAGAGACAATGGGGATGTATCTTACAAAAGGTGTATATGCCAAATACACATGGCAGCAGCCAACTCCAAGCAAAACTCATGAGAATAGTGAATTTTCAGAGAGCAACAATAATAAGGTCCCATCTAACAAAATTACTGAAACTACTCTATGGCTATTTGTCTCAGCCCAGACTTCTGATTGATTTCTGATGAATATAGCAGCTATTCACGTGTCTCCTGCATTTTGAAGGTGGGAGGAGATAATTATTATCATCTGACATCAATGTGAGATGCCTAGTTTGGGGAAAGCAAAAGGTTCTGGCTAGTAAATGAGGCCTTTCTGAACTGAAAAAGGGATATATTGAGCAATTCCCAAGCTTTATCAAAATTGGATAAATATAAAAAAGCCATATTTCATAACATCATTTTGATCTGTTTAATCCATATATTTTAATTTAAATGAAGATTTTTTGGCTCATATAGCAAGTTCAGCTTCATTATTAATATGTCATTTTAGCTAAAGTACTTCTACCATTGCTCAACTGACAAAGTAGAAGTTTGTAATAATTAAGTATAAAACTCTTTTTCTCTTAAGGAACTAAGGTTTCTATGAGAGTATTCTCTAATGTGGTGATTCATTTAAATTGAAACTTTTTGGCACTATCGACATATTTTTAAATCATTATATACAATAACAATTATACTAACCAGGGCAGACTTTATAAATGTATAAAATTGTCAAAGAACCAATTCAATGAAAACTATTTTTAAAATGCACCACATTTTGTGTCTGTATTTCTGACATGCCAAGAAAAGAAAATGGTGGGAATGATTTTATAATTTATCTCTATGTGTTCATTAAGAATCAACATTAAAGGAAATATTATACATACTGAAAAAAAAGTGAAGCGCAACAGATCTTAGGGGTGTACCACTACAGCACTACAGTTTAGATTCAACAGAAATTATATGAAGTATTTGTGAAAAAAATCTTTCAAAAAGATTTCTCATAATTCCCAATAGCAAATCAGTTCATAAATTGTGCAATATATAATGTTGTTCTCATTACATTTATCTTTTAATGCTGAGTTATGGATGTAAAATATAGGATTTTTATTAATGATGTATGACTCTGATCTGCTTTGATATTGTTCAGCCCTTTGCTCTAACTTACGCCTACCTGGTCCTCTGAGTGGGTGGTTGTGTTTTGTTTTTCTGAAGCTGTCATCTAAATGACTCCTATGTGCTAGAAAGAAAATCTTAATTAATGGTATCAAACAATCTACTTTCTAATATATATTTTGAGATTTTCTTTCTTTTCATATTATGTGTTTGACTTTTTATCTCAATGCTTATGTCTGTGCATCATGGCAGTGCCTGTGGATACCATAGCATAATATCAGATGCCCTAAGTTCTGGAGTTACAGAGGATTGTGAGTGGCCAAGGGTGCTGGGAGATTGAATGTGCATCTTCTGGAAGAGGAGACAGTGGTCCTAACCACCAAGACATCTCTCCAGCTCCCTCACTGTTTATAAACTTAACTTGGTATTTTTTTCAATGCCAGTCTTGCTAAAAGAAACTTTATAACTCACTATGTTTTCTAGAATAAAGACAAAATGCTTTTATAAACATATACTACCTATAACCTATGAAGTAAAATGAATATGTGGACACAGTGAAATAATCCTTAAATTATTTAAAGCCTACTTCTATTTTTCATTGCTACTCGATTTCATTTTAGTACCCATACTTACCATTATACGATTTTGTTGGCAAATCTAACTCACATATATCCAGGGAGCTTATTTTATATAATGTTTTCTCACTTTACCCTTAAATTGTAGGCGTTTTAAAACTAAGTCAGTAGTAAACAAAAATCAAAAGTATACGGGTTTTGGATATTAGGAACAGACAGGAGGTTGACTAATGTAAGTATTTTCTCAGGATTTCTTCATGATATTCATTACAGAGACATGTAGGGAAAGCTATATCAGTATTTTCACTAAGGAAGCAATTTTCTTTCAGCAGAACTGCTAATACCTACAGCTACTCTACCCAGTGGCTAAGCCATGTACCATAAGCTATGAAGGAGAAAACCACATCTTCTTTTTCATGAAAATACAATACACCATGAGAACACCACACATCTGCTGCATATTGTACAGACAAGAACAAGACATTATGTTACAAAATCGAATGTAATACAGACGTTTGGCTCCCTCTCTGGAGCCTCTGATCACTAATAAGAATGCTGAAATTCTATGACATACTGAACTTCTCAACTTATCCAAGCACATCAGAATAAACAGAACTCTGCACTTTGAATCCCCACCCAATCCACAGTGAGATTGTCATTTGTAGGTTGATTTTCTTTGTTTATATATTATGTTTAAAAACCACTTAAGAGTGAGTATATGTTATAATTGTCATTCTGGTTCTAAGTTACCTCACTCAATATGATGTTCTCTAGTTCCATCCATTTGCCTGCAAAATTCAAAATGTCATTATTTTTTTCTGCTGTGTAGTACTCCATTGTGTAAATGTACCACATTTTCCTTATCCATTCTTCGGTCAAGAGGCATTTAGGTTGTTTCTAGGTCTGGCTATGATAAACAATGCTGCTGTGAATATAGTTGAGCACATGTCCTTGTGGCACGATTGAGCATCCTTTGGATATATATCCAAAAGTGGTATTACTGGGTCTTGAGGAAGGTTGTTTCTAATATTCTGAGAAATTGCCACACTGACATCCAAAGGGGCTGTACCAGCTTGTATTCCCACCAGCAATGCAGAAGTGTTCCTTTTACCCCACAACCTCTCCAGCGTAAGTTGTCATCATTGTTTTTGATCTTGGCCATTCTTACAGGTGTAAGATGGAATCTCAGAGTTGTTTTGATTTGCATTTCTCTGATGACTAAGGATATTGAACATTTCCTTAAGTGTCTTTCAGCCATTTTAGATTCCTCTGTTGAGAGTTCTCTGTTTAAGTCTCTACTTCATTTTTTATTGGATTATTTGTACTTTTGATGACCAATTTCTTGAGTTCTTTGTACATTTTGGAGATCAGACCTCTGTCTGATTTTGGGTTAGTGAAGATCTTTTCTCATTCTGTAGACTGATGTTTTGTCTTGTTGACCATGTCCTTTGCTTTACAGAAGCTTTTGAGTTTCAGGAAAAGTCACAGCCTTTTAAGGCAGTTGATTTTTCAGCTAATCACAGTCACCATGTGATCATGTTATGCCTCAGCAGGGTAAATTTTGGCAATGGAGAATTAGAAATATCTCCCCTTTTTTTTTTTTGCACTCATTCAGAATTATAAAAAAAAATTTTCTAAGATACGGTACTTCTCTATTTTTCAAAATGACATTAATTAAAATGTATGACAATATATCAGGAAACAAAACAGTCTAGATAAAAGCATAGGCGAAGGAAAGCTTGATAGGTAGTTGGTTGAAGTTTGAATGGGTTTGCAAGATGCTAGTGGAGAATGAAGTCAATTTTTGGTTCTTTGTTCCTTATCGATAAATCAATTGTAAATTGTGGGAAAAAGCTTAGAGGTTAAGGATTCACCACATAAGCTCGTGTATTCTTCACAAAGCGTGATAGGTGAAAAGAAGAAAGAGAATGGGAGAGAAAGGGAGGAATGCTTTAGCAATGTGAACTCCCTGACAGCATCCATACTATCATTTTACATCTCCAAAGGCCATGATAATTACTAAATATTTAGCAATAAAGTTGTCAAAAACATGATCATGACTAGGTATTATTAAGTTCAATTAGATTTAAAGATTATATTTTAAAGTGTAGAGAAAAATACTGTTCTCATATTACTCAAGAGATAACCTCAACAGAATTATTGTTATTATAAAAATCAAAAGAACCAATTTAATTTTTAGAAATGAAAACTTCAAACACTGGAATGTTCACTGAGTGATCTTAACATAAGTATGAAATGAATAAACCAATAAACTTCAAAACTATGAAAATTATAAAAGAATGAAAAGATAATTAAAGAAAATGGGAAGTCTCAGGTTTGAACAACTATGTCTAATACTTAAACATAACTGCAATAGACTTACCAGGTGGGAAAGAGGTAAAAGGTGTGAAATTTTTGCTGAAGTTGTTGTGATTGGATGCAATTATCACCTCTCCTACTGAACAAGGCCAGTAAGTTGCAGCTAGAATTGATCAAGGGGATCAACATCTAGAAATATCATGCTAAAATTGATAATAAAAAGAAAATAATTGAATGTATCAATATGGGGTTAGCAGGCTCTAGGAATTAGTCTCATCAACAAAACATCTATGGAACATGGAATAGTTGCTTTAAGAAGTAGTGTCTGAAAGCAACTTCTTAAAGCAACTATTTCATGTTCCATAGATATAACATCTGATGGACAGGAATATATACCTACAAAAAACTCAACAATTTACAAGTAAGTGAATTCAGAGAAATTTAGAATAGTAGAAATTACAATCAAGGTATGAATGAGTTAAAAATGAAATGTATGCAAGTAATGGAATAATATGAAACCTCAAAAAAAATCCCGAGGACTGTTTAGGTGATATAAGTAATATTTGGATGAAACTTGAGACTCAAGGCTAATTCAAATAAAGTATAAATGATCAAATATTATATTGGCATGTATGTATGACAAATTCAGAATTTACAAAGCAGTAGATAAAAAAAGCATAGATATGGTCCATCAAGAGGTGGTCAATGAAAAAAGGAAAGAAGGTTAAAAGGTAGTGCATCCTCTCCCTGGCTCCCTCCCACAGCCAGCCCATTATGGCTCTGTGGTCTGTTCCATAAAAACAGGACAGCTGTTTCTGCTCTCACCAACTGAAACACTCAGGAGACACTGAACCTTGGCTGGGCAACACAGTGAAGCCAACCATGTCGGTAGCAGTGTGTGTGAGCCAACCTCAAAGTAGTAAGCAAGGGAGAACTGCCCCACCACCCATCTGTCCTGTGGAGGCATGAGTGGGGGAAAGGACCCCTCATTCCTTCCTACTCCTCTGTCCATCAGTACCTGAGGCCGGTGGGATAACTGTACTTCAGGTCCTAAAAGTGACATCCATATCATACCCTTTCCCAGGGTTCAGGAAGCATGACTGAAGAGGGGCTGAAAAATTGTAAGAGGCATGGGTAATGCATAAATACCACCCCCCCAAAAAAAAACCTCTTTTCTGGAGACAAAAAAACAGCTTGGCTGTGCATATAAATTCACAATGGTTAAGACAGTATATGCAAGATCTGCCTCAGGCCAAGCAACATTCTAGCATGGAGAGGAGAGGTGGGCACTGAGTCACACTACAAGCTAAGGGATCAGTAGACAAATTCTGGGAGAGAGAATCTGAAGATGGACACTATAAGGCAATCCCACACTTGCTCAGAATTGGGCATAATAAAGAGTTCTTTATTTAGGAGGTAGATTAAAAAATCACAGTCCTCTGCACAAATGGGGGACAGGAATGGAAACCAGCAGCCAAGAGAGAGCTTGCAAGCTTATGGCTGCCTTTATAGAATAAGAGACCACGTACAAGTGGGCTGGTATCTTAAAGGTTATTGGCTGAAGGAGTTCCCACAGCAAGAGTCAGTATTTTATTTTCTGTTTTTTTTTTAATTTTTTAAAAAAGATGTTATGTCGTTGTTCCTCAGAATTGTAACATTTCTCTCCAAATTGAAACATTTGCGACTAAAGGGAAGGTGAACTTTAAGAAAGTCTCAGGAAGTAAACAAAAGGTCATGTTCCAGAGTAATCGTGAAGCTGGAAAAGTCTTGAGGAGCCCCATCCAGAAGCTAATAAAAGACACAAACATTGGCTGGAGGGTGTTGTGCCCAGATCACGACCCCCAGAGAGACCACCAGAGAGGCCCATTCTGTAATACTTATCTCTAACCCCCATTGCAGTGAGGTAGAGAGGAGTAAGAGCTCCTCGGTGGGGTAAGCTTTTAAAGGTTTAACTACAAAGAGGCTTTTTGAAGTTGTTTTGGCACAGGTGCAAGGTCTTTTGCTCTGTCCCATTCTCTTATGTCAGTTAGTTTTCTTTTTCTTTTCTTTTCTTTTCTTTTTTTTTTTTTTATATATGTTGTTGTTCTTAGAGCAAAGCCATCCTGCTTTTGAGTCGGGCCATCTTTATCAGCCTGTACCAGGTGGCTGGCTGGGCTGAGTTGAGTGTCCTTGTGCTTGGAATCTCCCGGGTGGGAGGGGGGAAGGAAAGTGCTTTCTTTCTGGGAACGTGAGGCTAGTCTGTGTATCTAATTTTAAAACATTTTTTCTAGAAAATTCCTTCCAGTTTCTTTGAGAATAAGGGGTGAGGGTCCCACAAGGGAAGAGTCTGATCAGAGAAAGAGCATAGTCTCTTTGCTTCAGGAAGGAGCTCTGCAGTCTACCAAAACGAAACCAGGACAGCAACTCAGCCACAAAATCTCTGCCTTACACTCTGCCTTCCTGCAACACGTACTGGAACAATGGTGGCTCAGAACTTGTGGGAGTGCCAAACAACCAGTCCTTTAACTTAAAGCCAACACCACAGGAGGGATTCCTACATTGCCTGAGTGGTCAGGAACTAGATAGCCCAGAGTCATTGGGTAGAACCCAACATTACTGCCCCCACACCCCCCAAAAAAAATCAGTGAAATGATTCCTAATGATATTGTGCCTAGCACAATTGCCATCAGAGAGGCTCCCACACAGAAGATGAGAGCAGGTTGAGAGAATCACAGCCAGAGAGAATGCAGAAAGTCTAAACTGGAGGTCTATTAATAGGGGTTCTCCCATTGGAGCTCCGGGAATCACATGGAAGAAAGGGAGAAAATATGGTAGGAGTCAGAAGATGGAAGGTACTGGAAAAATAAGGCCTTCTGAATTGACACAGCTAGGCTCAGATGGGTTCACATAGACTGAAGTGGCAATCGCAGGGCCTGCATGGCTGTGCATCAGGTTCTCTGAGTATGTTATAAACTGGTAGGGACACATAACAGTGGGGCAATGTTTCTTTGATTCTTTCTGTCAGCCTTTGGGACTCTTTTTGGGGTTTCCTTGTCATATCTGGATATGAGTATTTTGCCTGAAATGTGGAACCTGAATCAATACCACAAGACTGAGACCAACTTTGATGCAAAAACAAAGATTTTTTTTTTAATTGCAAGTTAATTCGGGTCTTAAGCACGATTAATAAAAACTCAGAGAGAGATGTTGGGGTTCAACCTGAAGACCAGAAACGTCAACCAGTCATTCTTATCTCTACTTCAGTCAGAAATGGCGATCTTGCCTCCAGGACTTGCAGAATGAGACTGAGCCTGAAAGCTGTCTCCTCCTCTTTTATAATCCTCCCTAGTTCTGGGATTAAAAGCATGCACCCCTGGGATTAAAGGCATGCACTACGGTTTCTATGGCAACTAGTGTGGCTACTGGTATTAGAGGTGTATATTATTGCTGCCTGGTCTGTAAGGTGGGCCAGTATGGTTGTTTAACTTTTCTGATACCCAGGCAAGTTTTATTTATTAAAATACAAATAAAATGACACTACGTGGGTCCCTCCATCTATACAAATTGGCAACAGCAGTGATGACGACAACAGCAATAGAAGCAACAGGAACAGTGCAGGAAAGACCCTGAGTGGCAAAAAGAAGGGGTTTATATAGGAAAAGAGGCTCGGGAAATTCCAGGCCACTGGGCCAGTGATTGGCTACCCCGGAGGGCAGTGAGGGGAATTCCAGACATCCAGGCCTGTAATTGGCCGCCACCTATGATGTAAGGGGATTTCCAGACCTGAGGGGAATTCCAAACTTCTAGGGGCTAAGTGATTGGTCCGTTTTTCTTGATCAGTGATTAGCTGGTTTTGTGTCAGGGATAGAGATGGCTCTGATTCTGAGGGCCAAGCAGTATTTCTTTTATGGTTCTTTTTGGTTACTTGGTCCCAATTTTAGAAACAGGTTGATTATTATTATTATTTTTTGCATACATAAGGGTCAAGTGTGTTCCTTTGACTCTAGTTTTGAAGTTAGGGTCTTTTTCCTGGGCTCTTTTCTTGCCTTAGGTATAAAGTGCCTTTTTTACAGGCTTGGATTCCAAATCCAGGGTATGTTTTTTTAAATGGGTTGGAGCTTGGAGCCATTCAAGGTCTGTGCAGGGGCTGCTACAGATGAGGGATTTTGTCAGATCTGACTGTCTCATGAGGGCATTTGCCTTCATACTTATTGTGTCTTGTTTAGTCATGTTTGGTTATTGTATCTTGAAGGCCTCTCTTTTTTTTCTGAAAGGGAAATGGAAGGTTCATGGACTTGAGTGAGTGGAGTGGAGTGGAGTGGATGGGGAAGAGACTGTGGTTAGAATGTATTATATTAGAGAAGAAATCTATTTTAAATTAAAAAAGAAAAATAATAAGATGACATGTGGAACTGCCTGCAAGTTCATAAAGTGCTTATTGTCTGCACACAGGAATATTCACACTTGGATTTTCTGGTTACATAACCAATTGTGAGTTATTCCTCCTTGTAAGCAACCCTTCACTGACATGGACGTTACTAACTCTAATTAAAAAAAAAAACTCATTGATTTAACAAATTTGATAATGATGTTATCATTAATATGATCAGGTGAGAACTCCTTTCCTAGATTGAGTAGGTGTGGGTATGTGTTTGTGTGTGTGTGTGTGTGTGTGTGTGTGTGTGTGTGTGTGTGTGTGTATCCCCTGTAAAAGTCTTATCACACAGCACTTTGAATAAGAGACTACCCTTCAGGCCACACGTTCAAGAGTATATACTTCCACAAACTGTATTAGTTTTGTTTATTCTTATTTTTTAAGAAAGATACTAAATTGGCTAGGTAGGGAGGGGGGAATATTTCTAGAAGGTGTTAGCTAAAGGGTGAGTGTCATAAAATTCTCAAAGAAGTAATAAAAAGGTGAGGAAAAAAATAAGAAAATAAGGGACTTACTAATAATGTGAGAATAAATTTAACAAAAAGGGATTACAAGTCACTCAGCAGTAAGAGTATGAAAGGGGCTGGAGATTACTCAGTATATAAAGTGTTTTCAATGTCATTATGAGGACCTGAGTTAGATCCACAAACCTGTGTAGCAAGAGCTGGGCATGGCAACATATTGATATGAGATTTCCCTCTGTATACTGTGAATATGTTTTATTACCATTTTTTTTTAAAAGAGGCTGCTTTGGCCTATGGCAGGACAGAAAAGAGCTAGGTAGGAAAGCTTAACTGAATGCAGGGAGAAAGAAGGCAGAGTCAGGCAGACTCCATGCAGCTGCCAAAGGAAAAAGATGCTGGAAAGTTACCAGTAGGCTACATCCTCATGGTGATATACAGATTAATAGAAATGGATTAATAAAGATGTTAGAGCCAGCTAAAATATGTCTAAACTATTGGTCAAGCAGTGTAGTAATTAGTATAGTTTCTGTGTGTTTACTTGGGTCTGGGTGGTTGGGAAATGAAGGCACTGTTTCCACTTATGCATAATACTGGTGTTAAAGGGGTAGAGACAGGCAAATCTCTGGGGCTTGTTGTCCAGCTACCTGTCTATTTAAACCAATGAAAGATATATTTGTTCTGAAAAAAAAAAAACCAAAAAAACAGGTTGGAAGGAGACTCAATCTGGTCTCGAGATTCCGTGTGTGTGTGTGTGTGTGTGTGTGTGTGTGTGTGTGTGTGTCTGTGTGTGTATGTGTGTGTGAACATAGGAGCACAATAGGCATATATTGAAAAATATACAGAGGACTAATAGATATTTTACAAAGTGCTCGTCAGGGAATTAAAAGTAAAAATCACAATGAAATTACATAGCGAACTTCTAAAACATCTTGAATCAAGGAAAATGATAAAAGGTGTTGATACAAATTCCAGGAGAGGTGAAACCTTGTGCAGTATTGGAGCTGCCATCTCCTTCTCCCAGAAGTCATTAGTTTTCTGCAGTTCTTTAATTAGGGGTAGGACCCAGCATTTTTTTTTTTTTTACTATTTTTACATTATAAGTACATTTATGATGCCATTGTTCTGGTCTTGTTTATGGAGCTATGTTTATAAGAAACTCTTTCAGAGCAGATTTGCGGTATTCTAGCTATGACCATCTGTCTACCTTTTCTTCCTTTATGTGCCCCAGAGCATAAATGAAGGAACAGTGATGTAGATGAGTCTGCTGTTTTCTGGATTCACCACAAGCTATTGATCTCTGCATTCTTACTAATTTTGGTGATGGTCTCCATTTAATGAAAAAAGTGGCAGTTTTGAGGAGGGATGGTATCTGTGGGTATAAGGATAGGATTTAGCAGGTAATCAGGATCAGGCTGATCTAGCAACATGGTGATAGTAGATTCTCTTCTAAGTTATGTGGCACCACCAGGCTCTGAAGTTGGATATATTTCTAATACTAGGAGTGGTTTTTATCCTGTTGAGTGGACTTTAATTCCTGTTAGACAGTGGTTGGTTGTTACCAACCTGTGACTGCAACCTTTTGAACTTTTATGCATGTCATGTCATTCTTGTCATTGTCATGGTTCATAGGCGTCCTAGCCTGGTGGGACTATTAATTGATTCCTTCCGTTGGAAGCTTGTATATTTTGTGGAACTATGAATGCTAGAATGTAGGTCAGAAACTTTCAAGTCTGATACAACTCAAAGGGTAGAAGTCCTGTGTCTTAAATGTGCTATCTTTAGCAATAGAGGACCACCCTCAATCCCTGAGAGCCAAACAAGGACTATCCATAATCTATACTGAGTCTGTGAAACTCACTTAGACTACCATGACCAATAATTCAAAAATAGTTTTCTGGTGCTGAGCACTAGTTTTTTTGTTAGCCCATTGTTCTTGTTGGAGCATTGTCATGTGAATTAAATATACACATATCCACTTGCATATATGTATATTATTTATAATTTTAGACAAATATAGAAAAATACTATTCACCAAAACTTTATCAAACCAAGTTTATGTTATTAATCTTTTTTTCTTTCTACGTTTTGTACTGACTTCCCTTCCAACCACCCAAATGCCCACTCCAGTTATTCCGTATTCCACTGATGATCACCTGTATCCTATTTTCCTCTCACAAGTTCCTCATGGTTCTTTAATGCTTTTGTGGTTTCTGTGGTTATACATGTAGTAAGTATACTCACATCTGAGTATTTGCAGCTAGGACATATGAGGAAGAACACACAGTATCCGTCTTTATGGTTTGAGTTTACCTTACTCAGTGTAGACCTACACTTTAGATTTACAGTGTAAACCTGTTTATGGGTTACTTTACTCAGTTTGAGATCCTTCCATTTAACTACAAGTTTTATGATTTCATTTGTTCTTCATTAGATGAATGCAAAAGGAAAGTATGATATATATGCACAATAGAATATTATCAAGCTATAGACAAAATGGTATACATCTGTTTAAATCTATAAGATTGTAGGAGGGTAATGGTAGAACCACAGAGATTCCTCTTTCAGGACCACAGGCACTATTATTCAAAGTATTTCCAGAGGCTCCTGTGCAGTTAATATTCATATTAAATTAGAGTAAAATAATTTCATGATGTCAAATTTTGAAAAAGTACAACTGTTCACAAAGAACAACTGATATGTTTTATAAATACACATCCTCTCCAGTAGGCTAGCAGAAGGTAGGAAGGCTTCATACTGTCTTCCCAGGAAAATCTGAATCAACAGTAACAGAGAAGTGTTTCTATTTATAATTATAGGTATGCCTTAGTACTCTCTGGAGGAGGCATCCATCACAGAGGTGATTTAGATGCAACAAATCAAATAACATTTTACTCATTATGATTTTGTAGAATTAGTCTACACTTGCTCCACATTTGCTTTTTGACTCTAAAAGTCAGAACCTAAAAAATTTAGAGTATTTTAGGTAAGATCACAAAAACAAATAGATTATAGTATAATAACAGCTTCTTGTATTAGCAATTATTATGTTTCTTTGAAAATCAGTACAGCACATGAAAATCTACATACTTTTATGCATATTAAGATTTTAATAAGATTTTGACATGAAGAAAATGGAGAGCACTCAATGGCATTGGTTTCAGACAATGGTTTCTTGGAGATGATATTAAAACAGAAAACAAAAGAAAAAGGAAATAAGTAGAATTGCATATATTCAAAAGTTTCTGTGTAAAAATGGGAAGAAAAGAAGAGTAAAGAGACAAGTTAAATAATTAGCAATATATTTACAAACTTAATATCAGACAAGGTGTTAATACGATATAATAGCATATATGAAAAAACTAAAGAGCATGAGGTAAACAATCTTATTGTAAAAGTAGATAAAGGACTTAAATTATTTTTCTCCAAAAAAGCATACAGACTGCAAACAAACATATAGATACTAATTAGCATCACTAATCATAATGGAGAGAAAATTTAAAGCCACATGATCAGCCTCAGAATCATTAGAGCATATGTTATCAAAGGTCAAAGCATAACAGGATAGGAGAAGATGCAGGAGAAAGAAAGAACTTTTGGTGAACCTGGGAGTCAGTAGTCATTATCCGAGTGCACCAGAGTGAAACGTATAACTACAATAAGATGTAGCAATACCACATTTTGCTATTTATCAAAAGGAACTTAAACTACTTTGTCAAAAAATATCTTCTTTTCCGTATTTCTTGCATGGCGATTGTGAACAAAATTTGCAATGAATTTAAATACTTAAATGATTAATGAGATAAAAGAAACTGATTTAAATACACAGAAAACGGCGAAATACTACAGAACTTTAAAAAGATCACATTAACAATAACGCAGATGACCTTGAAGAACACAATCAATAGTGAGTGAAATAAGCCAGACAAAGGAAAACAAACACTGCAAGATGTCACTTACATTTGGAATAAAAATTATCAAACATAAAAGTGAGAAGTAGAAAAGTGGTCAGTTACCAGAGGCTCTGAAATGAAAGAATGGGATAGAGAAAGGGCAGCGTTGGAAAAAGGAATGGGATTTTAAGTTTTAGTACTATATTATACAATCAGTAAGAAGAATAAATTATTATATATTCCATATTACTAGAAGAGCTGCCCAGCACTCAGGAGGCAGAGGCAGGCGGATCTCTGTGAGTTCGAGGCCAGCCTGGTCTACAGAGGTAGTTCTAGGACAGGCTCCAAAGCCACAGAGAAACACTGTCTTGAAAAAACAAAAGCAAAAAACAAAAAAAAAAACCATATTACTAGAAGAATAAATCTTAAACAAGTTTACCCTAAGCAGAAGTATACAAGGTTATTGGGTGTGGGAGTCGGCTTGATTTAATCAGTCTCAGTGCATATATATATTTCAAGCTCATGCATGAAACTTTAGGGATATATAAAAATACGTTTTTCAACTGTAAGTAAAATTTTCAAAGAATTTTGCTGCTTACTTCATTCCTTTGGTAATGTGGGTCTCAATAACCTGTCTCAGGTTGTCAGACTGGCAGCAAGCACCTTTATCCACTGAGTCAGCTCATAGGCCCAAACTCACTGTATCTTGACAGTGCATTTGAAAGTACTGTAAACCAAGAAGTGTTTCTTCTTTCTGACACTTTTCCCCTCAGAATGTATCACAAAACACGTCGTTAGAACAAGACATATCTGTGTATTGTGGGTTTTCATTTCTTTTGTGTTGGCAGAATTGGACTCATGGTTCATAAATATAAATCTGAAATTTTTGGAAATTTGTCACCAGGAGCGTTGGAAGAGTTTTTTTTTTTTTTTTTTTTGGTTTTTTGTTTTTTGTTTTTTGTTTTGGCATGATTCATGTTTTGAAGGATCTGACTACACAACATCAATTCATTTATTTATTTCAAAAATTGGAACACCCAGTGGCTCGTGTACAGACAAGCTAGGAGAATAGATATTACTTATCAAGGTAAAGAAATGAAACCACAGCACCCCATGATTAATGTCCAGTTTTCTCCTTGGTGATTTTTGCATGTATTTTTTTTTTCTTTTTTACTTTAAAATCCTGTTTTTCTAACTGAGTTCATAACCTCCATAGAGTCAATTCTTTCAGCTTTGTCAATTATAGATCAAGTCAACATGGCTAAATCCGATGGATTTCTTCACTTGCATGTTCTACGATAATGCTTAGCAGTCAATCACACCAGTCACTGTGGATATTGGCAGCAGACGCACTGATGATGCACAAGGGAACTTAAAGTTCAGTGAGCTAAGGCTGCCGGGTGACTGCCAGTGTGAACCTGGAGCATGCTGCATGCAGCTAGCTTGCCTAGTGTCGTGATACACTCTTGAAGACACGCGAAACCAAGTTGCTGCTCTTTACGAGGATTACAGGTTAAGCGAGTGAACGGTCAACGCATAATGCATTAGGTGGTGATTGCAGAAGTTGCTTCCCTCAGGAGCTATGAGCATTATCAAAGCCTTTGTTGGCATAATTAGATTAGCAATGTCAGTTTTTTCTTTGCTAACCTTCAGTACCCATGCATAATTATATGGGAAGCAAGTATATTAAATAAAAATTTAAGGTATATTAAATAATGATAAAATATCATTATGAAAATAATAACATACTGCAATGAACTGACTGTCTATATTCCTGGTGTATGGAACACTTTCAAACATGACAGCATTTGGAAGTGGGGCTTTTCTTATGCAGTTAGTTAGTTAAAATAATGAAACCTATAAAAAGGAACAAATGATATCAGTGCCTTATTATAAACGTAGAGAGATTAAGTATCCTCCTTCTGCTTTGTGAACATAACATAAATTTGCACACTCTAACATGGAAACAGGTTGTCACTTGAATTCGGCCATGCTAACACCTTGATCCTGAAACTTCAGATCCCTGGACTGCAGACATTTGTCTCATGTAGTTTTATGCCACCCCGTGTATAGTTCCTTGTTTAAAAGCCAAGCACATTACTCATTAAGACTTTCTCATATTTAATTTAATTTCCAAAGCAATTGAGAAGCTAATATTACTAGGTATCATTCATAGCAGGAAATGAAGGGCAGTGTAGTGACTTAGTGACTTTCACAAGTAACACAAGGAAAGTAATTAGGGCCTTCACATATATGACTTCGAAGTTTTTACTATGAAATAATTCATATTATTGCTTATAAAATTATCACTTAATTTTATGCTGCAAGTTTCTAATAAGCAATGTACTTTATGAACTTATCTCAGCATTTACCAGCCTTCAGGGTAAATGACATGGAGAATCCTTTAAGTAATCAATTAAAAAGCTGGGTTGGTATAATTTTGGACTAATTAAGAAGAAGATAATTGAGAATAGAAATGATACTTTGGATTTGATGGTATGTGTGTTAACTATTACCATCCATACAATAAGCAACATTTATACTTTCAAGGTGACAAAAGTATTGCCTTTTCAATACGTGTTTATGAAAGAGCTTTTACTGTGCCAAGTAAATGATCCATTATCTTCGTGATCACTAATTTCATGTTCATATTATTTTATTTACAAGTTCTTGCAAAAATTGCATACAAACAGATGGTTGATTTTAAAAGTTTTGCCTCATGTAGTAAATGTATCTCTGTCCAGATGGACAGCAGGCTTTGGTGCCAATATTGTACCTTTACCATATGGACACGAAATTTGTGACAGGAAACACTATGTTCAGTTTTATATCTCAACAAAGAGAATGCTTGATTAATTGCTACTCATAATTAAATTTTGTAATCAGAAAAAGAGTGAAGAACAGATTATTTAAATAAAATCAGAAACATACTCATCAAGATGCCCATAATTAGAATATCTTTCTTAGTATATTACAAATTTCAATTTGACAAACACACTTTTAGTGAGACTTATGAAGTATAGTTTTCCCTAAGTTTGTCATGCATTGCAGATATGGTCCTGTAGGTTTCTGCAGAATAACATAGTGATGTTAAAATCATCTACCAAATAAGAAAAGAACTTTTTATTAGTAACTTCCTATTAGTACTTCTGGGTTAATGCTATTCATAAAGCAGACTATTACTAATTATGCTAATTTAAACACACACATAAAGTGTGTATATGCTGTATAAGTGTGAGAAACATATTCAAAATTATTTGTTCATGCCATTCACTATTGTGAAATATTATACTTAAGTGTTCATCCAACAATACCTTTAATGAAAAGTTTCATTTTATTTTGAAACATTTAACTGTTGTTTTATAAAATTTTTAGTTACTTTGGTTTTATTTATCAAAACATTTAGAAT
>NC_022035.1:14554505-14556284 GCF_000317375.1 Microtus ochrogaster | reverse complement strand
GGTCCCAGCCGGTCCCAGCCGGTCCCCGCTGGCCGTGATAGGCGTCCTCCGGCCGCGTCCCGCCGCCCGGTCTCCCCAACGAGCTCTTAAAACAGTGGAGCAAAATAGGCCTTAAAATTTCTTTGCTTAGGGCTGGAGAGATGGCTCAGAGGTTAAGAGCACTGACTGCTCTACCGGAGTGTATGTGTCTATTTTTATGTTAAACACTTATCTATAGATTTTTATTCTTACAATTCATTATATTTACTTTGGAGTTAGTGTAAAAATAGACCCAGCTTAATTATGAACATGTTTGGACATTTTTGCTTACAAAGGTGTATATAGAAGTGACATTATTTTTCTTTAATAATTTTGTAATTCTTCTATGGTTAAGTTATTTAATTTTTCTCTATAGGAAGCTTTCAACATGCACGTCCAATGTATTCAATAAAGTACTTTGCAGGTAATCTAATTATTTAACACTAACTTAATTATTACAAGAATTATGTCCATTTCATGAGAGTTGCAAAATATACACAGACGAAATATTCATAATAGTTCCTGACACTCTTTAAACAAATATGAAATTTTCACTGATGTCATTTATGTTATCTATTTGATTTGCTTTGTTTGTTTTTCTTTTTGGTTGGACTTTAGTTTTTTGACAATACAAAATGAACATTCTTGGAGCATTTCAATTTTAAACATTGATTGTGAATTTATTGCTTTTGGAACTCATCTTTTATTTCACACATTTCATATTGTGAATACCAGAATAATTATTTTTCCTGATATATTAGTATTTAAATTACTATTGACTTAATTTATTTGTATAAAAAATATTTGTTCTGAAATAAATTCTGTGTGATATTGACAACCATTTCAATTCTCACTTCATAATATCTTAGGTTTCTTTACAAACTCTGAATTATTGATTAGGAGAAATTATAATAATTACTGAGAATCTGTTATATATGCATGCATATATATAAACATATATAGTGTATATATGTGTAAGAAACATATTTCCTTTTATAAAAATTAGTTTTTTTCATATAATATGTCTTGATTACAGTTTCCCCTTCTTCTAGTCCTACCAGTTCCTCCCTACTAACCTTCCCTTCTGGATCCACCCATGATGTTAGATATTTGTACACTGTTGTGATTGATGGAATAAAAAGCTGAATGGCCAATAGCTACACAGGAGTAATAGGCGGGGCTTCCAGGCACAGAAAGAACTCCGGGAATAAGAAAGACAGAGTCATCAGCCAGCTGCAGAGAAAGCAGGATTGGGAGTACAGAGATGAGGTAATGAGCTACCATGTGCCGGAAGGTAGACTACAAAATAAGGATTAATTTAAGTTATAGCTGAGAACAACCCGAATCTAAGGCCAAGCTTACATACCATAATTAATAAGACTCTGGGCCATTATTTGTTAGCTGACAACTGACAAAAAAGGCTTGCTACAGATGGCATCTGACGTGCAGCTTGTACACAGAGCCCATGGGTACAGTGTACAAAGGCAGGACTCCTTTAAGAGACTCTGCTATGTTGAAATAAGAGCGGCGGGGCTGAGTCCCCGGCACCTGGCCACCCCCACGGCTAGCTTTATAGCCGAAATAATTACACGGAAACTGTATTCTTTTAAACACTGCCTGACCCATTAGTTTCAGCCTCTTATTGGCTAGCTCTTACATATTGATCTAACCCATTTCTATTAATCTTTGTAGTGTACAAGCTGGCTTACCAGGAATGATCTTAACCTGCATCTGTCTGCAGTGGGACAATCATGGCGACTC
>NC_022035.1:14550712-14553333 GCF_000317375.1 Microtus ochrogaster | reverse complement strand
TTAAAAGAATACAGTTTCCGTGCAATTATTTCGGGGCATAAGCTAAACTAGCCTTGCGGGCAGCAGGGTGCTGGGGACGCAGGGGGACGCAGCTCCGCAGCTCTTATTTCAACACTGCTATGAAACAGTCCTTGTGGAACACTAGATAGAAGGGGGCCCCAAGGAAGACACTATAGATCCCCGGAGCTAAGTTGATTAGGTGGACCCAAAGGGGGTGGAGTTAGACACCCGTGCTGCAAGCTAGCCATACAGCAGAGGGCCTAGTAGGTTAAGGCTTGACTCACTAGTCAGAGAAGGCTAAAGATTTGCAAAAAGTCAGCTCCAGAGAGAAAAATCCTTTAAATGGATACAGTAGGCTTAAAAATAAGCTTAGATGCTGAAGAAAGGAAAAAGTGTGTATAAAAATCATAGAAAAAAGAATAATTTAAAAATAATGTCTTAATTAGAGAGAGTAAAATAAATTAAGATAAAATGAGCCATATAAGGTTTGGAAAAATTATACCAGGGAGTTTGGACCTTATATAGTGCTTTGTTAATTTGGAATTTTTTGAATGTTAATGAGCAGAGAACAGAAGCTGCTGCTGAAAGACATTGGATTGTGGAAGGAACTGCTGCATTAAGCCAGTCTATATAATTTACAGATGTCTTAACTTCAGAATGGATGAGAGACAACAAGCTACTTTAGGGGAAAGGTTATACCTTTGTTTCTAGAGGAGACAAATAGCTATGGGTTTCTTCAAAATTAATGAAGATCAGATTTTATTGGAGGAGACCTCCTGAGATCTTGGCTGCAGACATAAGGGAAAAAGCCAAAAAAAAAAAAAAATTGCAGACAAGTGAATTACAAGCTGATCCCTCTACTATGGGAAGACCTCTAGAACTGGATGAGACATGGTCAATCTTGTTGATTACATAGTCCTCATGACATATTATTACATGGCAACCTTTACATATATCCTTTTACATTAATAGATAGTGATTTATATTACAGTTTGGTCATAAGGTCCAAATAAACATCAAGTTAACAGATCTCTTTAACTTGCCTAAATATGAAACAAAAAATCATCTTTAGCTGACTGTTTGACATCACATATTTTATAATTATGCTAGTGAAAATTTAAATGTTACCTTTAAAATCTTGTTTGTTTTCAAAATGAAAAAACCAGGTACCAATGATGATAAGAACCCCGAGTGATCTCAGATTTCCTCTACGTCAGTTTCTTCAAAATTATACATCCAGAACAACTTCACATCTGCTATTGAGAGAGTTCAGCCTCATAGACTATTCCAGCAAAACTTTCAGATAATCTCTACACTTTCGTATCACACAGAGACTAAACAAAAGAAAATGTAGCTAATTCTCCAAGGACTTGACCATTATCACAATTTTATCAGAATCCTCTAGAGATGTTGTTGCCCCCAGAAAGCAGTAAGGAGCCTAAAAACACTATGCCCACATTGCCAAGAGGTGGAGTGGGTGGGATTTTTTTTTCTTTCAATGGATTATGGATGTTCATTATTTTTGATAGGGTTGGGGAGAGTTTGCAAGTTATTTGTCATGATTGAAAGGGAAACTTAACAGAGGAGATTAGATTCAGGAATTTCATTCTGAAAAGATAATAGGGGAAATATAGGAATGATAGGATGATGGCTCACAACCATCTGTAATGGGGTCGTGTGCCTGCTTCTGGCCTGCAGGCATATACACAGACAGAATATTGTATACATAATAAATAAATATCTTTTAAAGAAAAAGCCGAGCGTTGGTGGCGCACGCCTTTAATCCCAGCACTCGGGAGGCAGAGGCAGGCGGATCTCTGTGAGTTCGAGACCAGCCTGGTCTACAGAGCTAGTTAAGTTCCAGGACAGGCTCCAAAGCCGCAGAGAAACCCTGTCTCGAAAAACCAAAAAAAAAAAAAAAAAAAAAAAGAGAGAAGATTATTGAATCGTTATTTAACAAAAAAAGGATTTACTAGACTGAAACATTTTACATAGGTGTGAATTTTATATATTAATATACATTTAAGGTTCCTTATGCTGTACTTAGACAGTTTACATAGGTGTAAGTTTTATATATTAATATACATTTAAATTAAGATTATATGCATATATACTTTTACTCTTGTTTAAGATATTATACAATGCAACTGATTTAACAATTGTATTGTAAATTTCTAGTTATTAAAATTTATTATTACAAGCTTCTGGGGAATAATTATTTTGTACACTGTGTAAACATATGTTGCTATGATTGGTTTAATAAACATGCTAACTGAACAATAGCTGAACAGGAAAAAGGTAAGTGGGAAAGCCAAACTGAGGGAGCAAAAGATGATCATGCCATGTTAAGAAAGATACCACATGTGACAGACTGTAAATATAGAATGTGGGTTAGTTTAAAATGTAGGAGCTAGTTAGTAATAAGCTAGAACTATTGGGTGAGCATTTATAAGTTATATTAAGTCACTGAGTCAGTGTTATTTGGAAATCAACTGCTGGCTATTTTAGAATAGATGCTGTACGGGGAAATTAAGTGCGTACATGGGACAAGAATTTTCACATAAAACCTAAAATAGCTTCAAATGATTCTAATCACAGAGAGAGAGAGAGAGAAAGAGAGA
>NC_022035.1:14541752-14550612 GCF_000317375.1 Microtus ochrogaster | reverse complement strand
ATGGGACAAGAATTTTCACATAAAACCTAAAATAGCTTCAAATGATTCTAATCACAGAGAGAGAGAGAGAGAAAGAGAGAGAGAGAGAGAGAGAGAGAGAGAGAGAGAGAGAGAGAGAGAGAATAAAGCATAGTTCCTTAGTAGCAGCATTTTTTTCAGGTAAGCTCTGTTTTCTGGCAGCAAGCAGAGGCAGAGGCTCAGTTCCTTTAAGAGATGGCATTTGGGCTCAGGGATAACCAGCAAAAATCACATTGCTTTTTTCAGAGTCCCTGTTACAAAATGTATTTAAATAGAGTTTATCAGCGTCAGGTACCACACTACTTGGTGGTGGCATGGACCCAGAGGTTTTCTCCAGTTGGGGTGGTAAACAAGGCTCCCAGAGCTGATGGTAAATGTGCCTCTGCTGTAAGGGAACCAAGGGAGAGGAACCAACCAACAGCAGGCCATGATCCTAAATCACAGAACAGCTGTAATTTTGCTCATGCAGAAAAAGCCTCCAGATATGCAGAAAAGACAGACTCTAACAAAAAACAAAAACCTGTAAACAGGCTAATGTGTGTTTAAAAATATACAATGACTTGGGAGAGAAAAGACAAAGGGAAGGCATTCATAAGAAAAAAATATTGCTTCAAAATAATAAAATAATGTTCTTAAAAAAGGAATAAAGAAAAAAAGTCATGTAAAGATGAGAAATATACAGAGTCTGTATCTTTTATGTTATTGTGTTTTCTTTAAATTTTAGGCTAAGAGACTTTGGATTATAAAAACTGCTATATTCAAAGAGCAAATGCATTTAAAAATGCATTGGTTTCAAAATTTAAGACAAACTATATGTTACTTTTGGGGAGGGGTTATGTTTTTATTTTCACAGGAAATTAGAGGCTGTGAATTTATTCCAGGTTAAAGAAAAACAGGCTTGATTGAGGAAGAACTCCTGAAATCCTGACTACAAACAGAAATAAACCTAGAAGAACTACAAGCCACTTGATTCATATTTTACCTGCTCAAACATATAATGAAAAATCATCTTTAGCTGACTTGTATGTGATCACAGTCTATACATGCATTAATGCAGATATGAAATAAAACACAAACGAAAATAGATCCCAGGTGATCCAGCAATTCAAAATGTCTCTGTTACAGTTTTCTCAGAATTCTGCATCCAGAAAAACTCAAGGTTGCTGGTTTAGATGACAGAGCTGCACAAAATACCCCAGTCAAGACTTGACCATAACCCTAAATTTTCTTATGGTCTGCCAAAGACAACAATGCTCATAAACAACAGGAAGCAATCTAGAAAACTATGTCCATATTCCCTAAAGATGTGTTATGGATATTTATTATCATTTAAGGGGGAGTTTGTTGCAAGTTTTAATTGGTAATGGTGAGAAAAAACTAAACA
Source organism: Microtus ochrogaster (assembly GCF_000317375.1). Lineage (NCBI taxonomy): Eukaryota > Metazoa > Chordata > Mammalia > Rodentia > Cricetidae > Microtus > Microtus ochrogaster. The sequence goes on along the minus strand of NC_022035.1, from coordinate 14,549,210 downwards.
AAGGCTCTCAATTCAAAGATTTCTTTCTAAAGAAAAAAAGGGAAATAAGATATAGACATGATAAAATAAAAGGTAGATTATTGGATCTATTTTAAAAACCACTTATGAGTAAGTACATGTTATAATTGTGTTTCTGGGTCTGGGTTACCTCACTCAAAATGATATTTTCTAGCTCCATACATTTGCCTGTAAAATTCAAGATGGCATTATTTTTTTCTGCTGTGTAGTACTCCATTGTACTTTTAATTTCCTAATTTAATTTAAATTAAATCATCTTTAATTTAAAGATGATTCAGATGCCACCTGGACATCTCTTCAATGATGAAAATGGAACAGTTAAGCCATTTATAATCTAGGAAATCTGTTTTCCAATGTTTTATATATTTGATCATTTAGTATAATTTGAAAAATTGCCAGTATTCTACAGTCCATAAATAAAAATTCAAAATGTACATAGCAACCAAAATACTGAAAATCTCAGGAATTTTCCATTTTCAGGTCTCCTGAGTGTATAGCAATAATAAACCTCCTAATAAAGATTAGTTATTTACTTTAGGAGATAAAGTTTAAGAAGTTTAGAGTTTAGTTGAACTTTCTTTGTATTGCCACCTCTCAGAAAATGAGATTTATTATTAATTATCAAAGCTTGACCTTAGCTTAGACTTGTGTGAAACTAGCTCTTAAAACATAAATTAACCCACTTACATTAATCTACACTCGCCATAGGGCTCAATAACGTTCCTTCGTACTATATGTCTGAATTCCCTTGCTAATAAATACTGCCTCTCTTCTTCCAGAGTTCCTTGATGTGCAGTATCCTTCTGTATATGTGTTGCTTTTATTGCTTGATGAATAAAGCTGTTTTGACCAATGGCTTAGCGGCATAAATCCAGTCAGGAAATCTGAACAGAGATATAGGGAAAGAATAGGTCCAGTCAAAGAGACCCATGTAACTGCCTAAGGAGAAAGATGCCAGAAACTTACCAGTAAGCTACAGTCTTGTGGCAATACACAGGTGAATAGAAATGTGTTCATTTAAGATATAAGAGCTATTAAGGAATATGTCTGAGCCACTGGCCAGTGTAGTAATCAATATAGTTTGTATGATTACTCAGGTCCGGGAGAAATGAAAAAAAAGTCCCTATTTACAGTTCCTATCTCTGTCCAGAAGCCCCACCTATCCTTTCCTTCCTAGCTATTGACTGTGAAGCTTTTTATTAAACCACTCAAAAGGTGCCTTAACTGAGACACATCCTCAAAGTGTACAAAATGATTATCCCACAACAATAGGTTATTATTATGGAATGATACAATTTTCCTTCAAATCTAACTACTACATCAATAGGATGACTGTGTTTTTTTTCTCTAACCAACTGTCCAAAGACTATAAAATTCAATGTATATTTAACTCACCAAGGAAATAGAATAAAACACCATGTGTTTTGATAAACATAATAATTTCAAACCCAAAATCAGAATCTACAAGAAAGCACAGCTTTGAATATGCTTAAAACAAGTAGGGGTTAAAATACCGTTAAGAGAAGATAAAGCTATTAGACACACCAAATGTTTCATATCATTGTTTGAACTGTACTTGAGATATAAGTAAAATGATACTTTGCAACTAGTCAGAATTTAGGCAACTTAACTATATTTACTCATTAATTAATGAAGCAATTGAAAATTATTTTTTGTGCCTTGGTACTTTTTTGTTATATTTCATAGATTTAACATCTGAAGTTTTCTTTAAACATTTTTGAGTCTTCACATATTGAACGCATGGTTTAGCTCAAAGAATATTCCCAATACAATTTGTGCTATGATCAACCCAACAATATTTTCACCACTTTCTGGCTTCTAGATATTTGGCTCAAGAGTTATCAACAGAGATTTTGTATTTTTAATGAACTTCATTTGGCATTAGCTTAAACAAAGTTTGCAAGAAATTGTTTTTCTTCTCCTCTGAGATAAGATCTTTTTGATTCTAACTAAAATAAGATTCAGAAAATATTTGGAATATTTTTCTCAGTCAGCAGTGTGTATATACATATACAGATATGTATATACATATTATATTATAATTATATAATATATTTAAGTTGTGTTATGTATAATTATAGTGTCTATACATACATATGTGGTGTGTGTTTGTTTGTGTGTAGTTTAATAGAAATTAATGAAAGTGAGAAGACTTTTGTTCCTGCATCAAAAAAGCTCTCATTTAAAAGCTAAATAGAATACAATTATAGAGTCTCAGTGTAAATATTTAAATTTAAATGTCCAGGTTCTAGTGTCTTCCATCAACCTGTGTATTATTTATTTTATAGAATAAATTAATCCAGAATTCCAGATGAATGCATACTATCAAGACACTTCTGTGTTCTAAATATAAATGTAATAAAACACATTTCTTCTAGAGTTGCTACTCTCTTCAGTATAAATTGCTATATTTACAGATAGAAGAAATAAAGGAAATAGGATAGAATACAAAAAAAAGATGAATCCCTTGGTCTTCAATTTGGCACAGACAAAGGATGTTTGCAGTTGTTTAGGGGATAGTCTATCCATTCATTACTGCAAAACAAAATTGGTTCTTTACGAAAAATGAATTTTGCTCAAAGGCTTGACAATCCTATTTAATACAATGAAAAACTGTTTATTAAATCCATCCGGGTCTTCTCAAAGAAACCAAGACAAATAGTGTGAGTATTGAATAGCTTTTTGCAGTACACAGAGAAAAGAAAGAGGACACTTCTGGTCCTTGCCAGGCTGGCACCTGTTTCTTTGAACTATCTGTAAGTGAAGTACAATAGCCATCAGCAGTAAATATCCAAGGCAAACCAGAGATGCAGCTGAAAACGTTAGGACTGAGTGTGACATGTGCAGTACAGACAGAAGGTTTAAATTAATAGAAAATTTGGTCCTTTCAAATATTAATTTGGGGACATTGCTCTAAAATGTTTATAAAGCAAATAGAAACTCTGAATAGTGTGGTTCATGAAAAAAGTGAATGTCATAAATATTCTAGGCAACATTCACATTTTGAGGGGTCTAATTTAGTTATTTGAAGTGTGCTAAAGCAAAACAAAACAAAACTCTCCTTCTCTCTAGATAATTTTGTGTGCTGAGAATTTGAGAGCATTGGATAAATGCTCCATAAATAAGATTTTTGATCATTTTGAAAGTAATCAGAAATGTAAGATATGTGTGGAGATTCTAGGAACAATCAAGAAAGAAACAAAACTGATATCTTTCCAAACAAAGAAGATTGTGTTGCGAATTATTAGGTAATGTTGAGAGCTTTATGATAAAATTTGAGGATGATCTCTTAGTCTTAGAGTGTACAATTAGACCTGCTCACTTAAGTATATTTGAATCTAGTAGTAAGCACAAGCAAGAATTTTCTAAATGGAACTTCAATACATAAGAATATCTTTCTTTTTTAATTGAAAATATTCTTGCATACAATGCATCACACACAGTTTCCCTGCCTCTACTCCTCCCAGCTCAGCTCCCCCACACCTCTTTCCTTTCATATTCACCCTCAATCCATCTACCTCCCTTTGTAAAATGAGCAGGCCTCCAAGAGACAACAACCAAACATGACCAAACAAGATACAACAAGACAAGATAAAAGCCTTCATATCAAGGTTTGAAAAAGCAACCTAATGGGAGAAAATGAGTCCCAAGAAGAGACAAAATAGGGACTCACCCATTCCCACTGTTAGGAGTCCCACAAAATACCAAACTAATAGCCATAACATATATGCAGAAGACCTGGGGCAGACCTGATGTGGGAGTGTCATATATCAATCTGTTGATTTCATTGGTTAAGCAATAAAGAAACTGCTTGGCCCTGATAGGTTAAAACATAGGTGGGAGGAGTAAACAGAACAGAATGCTGGGAGGAAGAGGAAGTGAGCTCAGAGAGACGTCATGCTCCCTGCTCCTGGGCAGACACACGTGATGAAGCTCCGACCCAGGATGGACGTAGGCTAGAATCTTCCCGGTAAGCTCACCTCGGTGCTACACATTATTAGAAATGGGCTAGTCCAGGTGCGAGAGTTACCTGAGAAGAGTCTAGATATAATGGGCCAAGCAGTGTTTAAAAGAATACAATTTGTGTGTTGTTATTTCGGGCATAAGCTAGCAGGTGGCCGGGGTGCTGAGGATGCAGCCCCGCCGCTCCTATTACTACACAGACCCACATAAGTCCTGTGAATGTTGCTTCCATCACTATGAGCCCTTATGAGCCTTGCTTAGTTGATTCAGTGGGCCATGTTCTCCTTGGGTCCTCCATGTGCTCAGACTCTCAACCTTTACTCCACTTCTACAGCAGGGCTCCCTAAGGACTGAGCGGAGGGACCCAGTGGAAATCTTTAATTTAGAGTATCTCTTCACATCTAGGAATATAGCATCATTTCATTGATTTTTTTGTCCAGTATTGTCTGGGTATACAATATGTCTCTGGGCATTTCAGTTTCCAGTTCCAGTCCATCCAGGCAGCGTAGGACATGGGCTCCCTCTCATGGTCTGGGTCTCAAGTTCAAATAGACTACGCCTACAAGATCTCTGCCACCATTGCTCCAGAACATCTTGCTACTAGGAAAGATTGTAGGTTCAGGGTTAGTGGCTGGGTTGGTGTCTAAGTTTTTTTTTTTTTCTTTATCCTTCAAGGAACTTCCATGTTTCGAAGAGGCTAGAATGTAGGGGTGATGACTCTGTGAAGACACCAAATTGACCTCTACATGTTCAATGAGCTGTGTGGATTTTGTCTTTGGCAATGGAGCCCCACTGTCACTTTTTGGAGAGCTACCCTCTGTTCTAACATCAGCCCGAGTTGTTTAGGAATATCCTGGGAGCCTCTTTGGCCCACAGCTCAATCTAATGTAACCCATTCCCACCACTGGAAATGCTGCCTGGCTATGAAAGATGGTCAGGTCACACACTATTCTCCAGTTAATAGAAGTCCTTGCTAGAATCACCCTCTTATATCATAGGAAGTTTCTATTGCACAAGGTTTCTAAACTGTTCCCCAAATGTCCCCTCATTCCACCTGTCTCTCCCCACATTCTCCCTTTCCTTCCCTTATTTCCATCCTCACATACTCCCAGTCCCAAACCCAAAATGTATTCCATTTTCTCCTTCCCAGGGAGGCACATGCACCCCACCCCCCACTGCAGCACACATCTTTACGTAAAATCTCTGGTTTTGTGGATTGTAGCTTGATTATCATTTATTTAATGGCTAATAGCAACCTATAAGTGAATACATACCATATTTGTCTGGGTTACCTTACTCAGGATGATCTTTTCTAGTTCTAACTATTTGCCTGCAAGTTTCATGATGCCCTCCAAGCAAAATTACCTTACCTGTACTGGATAAATATCTGGATAAAAGTCTTTGTTTGAAGCTGCATAGTGTGGCCAGAAGAGAAGACAGGAATCAGCACAACACTAGTAAGACTAAGCAGAAGACCAAGTTACACATGCTAATTAATCCAGGGTCCTCTGCCCTGGGCATTGAGGTGAAAACATGGGTCCAACAGGCACCTAATGGGCTCTATTATGGTGAACTAAAACCTGGTGAGCAAATATAAGCAAATATATGCAAGAGAAAGGGATAGAATGGATCACATCCTGTGGAAAGAGAGAGCTCCAAAATAGGTGAAGTCAGTGAGAAGCAGGCTAAGGTTAAGGTAAGTACCATGGCTTACTTACCACATGAGACATGGTACTGCTCAGGCCTGAACTGCATTCAAGGGCCATGAGTATACCTGTGGTTTTGCTGCAGCCATGGTCTGTGCTGATGCCTCTGCCTCCTGTTACTATTGAAGGCCAAAAGGATATGATTGTACAGAGTTGGGTTTGCCCTTCACCTGCTACAGCAATAGGGAGAAGTGGTCCTACCCCTCATCAGCTTCAGCACTGGAGAGGTCAAGGTAATCCTTCACCTCAGCTGAGCAGTATGACAGAGTTGACCCTGTTGATGGGGGTGGGGTCAGGCTGCCCCTGAAGGTATGAGAGTGAAAAGGTTGGTCTTGCCCTCCCCTTGTGTACCATGCAGTGGTGGGGGCAAGGAAAGGCACCCTCCTCCTTCTCCTGCTTTCTGTGGCAGGTGCAAGAGCTGGACTAGCCCCTCACCAACTGCAGCACTAGGGAGAGCAGGCCCTGCATCTCACCCAGGCAGCAGAGTGTAACTGACCCTGTTGACAGCTGGCCCCTAGAATGTGAGTGTGGGAGATCTGGTTATGCCTCTCATCTGATATATGGGGGTATAAACAAGGGAGAGAGGTCCTGCCCTCTCCACTCCTCACCACCTGTGGCAGGTGAGAGATCAGACCTTGAGGTCAGGAAAACCAGCAAGCTGGCTCAGCTTCCTACCCACTGCAGCACTCAGGGACCAGGCCCTGCACCCCACCTGGGAAACTCAGCAAAATTGACCCTGCTGGTGATGGTACAGATGACCTGCCCCCCAGGGCATAAGTGTGAGAGAGCTAACCCCCTTCTGATTTGTCATTCAAGGTGAGTGGCAGAGAGATGCTCTCCTTACCCCTTGTCCCTTACTGCCTACAGAACTCAGGAGAAAAAGGCCCTGCACCTCATCTGGGAGCCATAGTAGTGCCAACCCCAATGGTTGAGGGGAGAGGTGAACCTTCTGTGAGGTCATGAGTGGAAGAGCTGACTCTGTGTCCATTGCCTCTCATGTGGATGTGAAAGAGAGGAAAAGATGCCCCCTCTCCTTGCCTCTTGGGTGAGAGAGCTAACCCTGCTCCTTACCGGATGATCAACTAGGAAGAGTGGGTCCTGTCCTTCACCTGAACAACGCAGTAGCACTGAGCCCATTAATAGAGGTGTAGGTGATCTTGCATAGAGTTAATGAGTGTGAAAAAAATAAGTCCTTTCTTCATCTACCATATGGTGTTGTGGAAAGGAAGAGAAGCCTCCGTCTGTGTTCCTCCATGCCTCTGGTAGGTGGGAGAACCATTTCTGAAGTCACTAGAGTGACTCTGTGTCCATTGCCTCTCATGTGGATGTGAAAGAGAGGAAAAGATGCCCCCTCTCCTTGCCTCTTGGCCCTGCCTTTCACCAGCTGCATCACTCAGCAGAGTGAGCTCTATATTTCCACTAGGTAACACATTCGAGCTGTCCCTAAGGACATGAGACCAGAAGAATCAGACCCATCCTTGGCTGTTTACTACACTGGGTGACCTAGCTAGGGCAGTACTGCGGAGCTCACCCTGGTATTGAGGATGAAGGAGAGCTGGCAGGCTGACTCATTCAGGAACCACCCAGACCTAGAGCTGTAGTAGTAGGAGCGGCGGGCTGCGTCCCGGCACCCGGCCGCCCACATGGCTAGCTCTACCTGAAATAATTACACGGACACTGTGTTCATTTAATCACCGCTTGGCCCTTTAGCTCTAGCCCTTACTGGCTAATTCTGATATCCCGATCAACC
>NC_022035.1:14502433-14530013 GCF_000317375.1 Microtus ochrogaster | reverse complement strand
TAACCTATCAGGGCAAGCAGCTTCTTTATTTAATTAACCAATGACCTTCCTCCATCATAGAGCCAGAACTCTGATTGGCCCATCCCATCATCTACCCCATCTATGATATGCAAAAGCATATGAAGGGGCTGGTCCTGCACACCTGAAGTTACAGGATCTCTATTAATCAGAATACTAAGAAGATATTTAGGAGGAGCCACAATGTGGGCCCAGTATTCATGATGTTGCAAAAAGCAGAGACCTCAAACTAGACCAAGGACTCAGTTCAAAGAACACTTGCAAGTAACAATATCTGGGCTCAAGGGCTGTGTGACTCACTGCATTATACTTCAGCTTCCACAACAGCTTTTCTTTTAAATTTTATCTTAAAAATAAAACAGGGGATTTTAAGGATAGAGCATTGATGGGAAGGGAAAAGGAGATGAGTAGGATTGAGACGCATGATGTAAAATTAACAAAGAATCAATAAAAATTAAATTTGATTAAAAAAACCCACAATCTTCCAACCAATAATAAGTCCAGGGCCAGCTAATTTTAGAGAAGAATTTTATCAGACTTTCAGACTTTCAATAAAGAGTTAACATTAATTCTCCTCAAGTTATTCCACCAAATAGAAAAAGAAGGAACATTGCCCAATTCGATTTATGAGGCCACAGTTAACCTGATACCCAGAGCACATAAAGACTCACCAAAGAAAGAGAATTACAGACCAGTTTCCCTCAAAAACATAGATGTAAAAATCCTCAATAAATACTTGCAAACCAAAATGCAATTGCAAAATGCCATTGGAATTCTGATGGGGAAAATGTAAACTTTGTAGGACACTTTCAATAACCTTGACGTGTTCACAATATATTATTTTTACTCTTATGGTAAAGTGGACTGAGAGCTCTTTTGTAGGCTTTATTGTGTTGAGGTATGGTTCTTCTTTCCTCTATTCATCAGTGCTTTTATTATACAACGATGTCCGAGTTCATGAAAGGACTCTTCTTCATTTATTGATAAGATCATATTATTTCTGTCCTTGAACCTATTATGTGCTATATTACATTTATCAGTTTGTATATGTTGGATGATCCTTGAAAATTAAGTATGAAATTAATGAAAGAAAAATATTATTTTTAAAATTGTTACTGATTTTTAATGTATTTTTTATTGATAATTGTTCTGTATATGTTATTGGTAGAGACTGGGGGTAGAAATAGTATTGCCACCATGGAAAATAGTTGACGTTTCTTCAAAGACCTAAAAGCAGATCTATGGTATGGTTGAACTATGGTATTCCTGAGTATATTTCCAAAGAAATCCAAGTCAACATGCAACAGAGATAACTGCATACACACATTTGCTTAGATAGTATCCACAAAGCCAAGCATGTGCTTAACCTAGATGTTCACCAGCCAAAGGGGAATGTTGTGTCATTCACAATGGACTCTTCACTCATTAAAAAGAACAAACATATCATTTTCAGGAAAATGAAGGAAATGGGTACCATTAGTTAAGCAAAATAAACAAGGCTCAGAAAGAAAGCATCAGTTACTTGGCCTTTTTCCAACTTATACTGGAGAGGTTGTGGGGTAAAGGGAACACTCCTGCATTGCTGGTGGGAGTGAAAGCTGGTAGAGCCCCTTCGGATGTCAGTATGGTGATGTCTCAGAAAATTAGGAAACAACCTTCCTCAAGACCCAGTAATACCACTTTTGGGTATATATCCAAAGGATGCTCAATTGTGCCACAAAGACATGTGCTCAACTATGTTCATAGCAGCATTCTTTGTCATAGCCAGAAATTGGAAACAACGTAAATATCTTTCAATCAAAGAATGAATAAGGAAAATGTGGTACAGTTATACAATGGAGCAAGAAAAAAATAATGACATCTCGAATTTTTCAGGCATATGGATGGAGCTAGAAAACATTATTTTGAATGAGGTAACCCAGACACAGAAAGACAATTATCACAAGTGGAAAATATTTTTTTGGACTTAAACTTAGTACCGTTGCTTTACTTATTCGGTTTCTTTGAAAGTTCCCTCTAAAAAATCTTTCAAGGAACGCTTGAATGGTCAAGTTTCTGGCATGGCAATTGGAAGGTTAATTATCTTCCTCTTTAAAGTATCATGAATTCTTATTCCCCAGAACTGCTTTCATTTTACATACTATGGTGAAGCTACCCAGCTGAGCATTTGGTTTTCTTTTTAATTAGGTAGGGCTGGCTATTGGAAAACGCGATTTAAAACTACCTGTTTAAAGGAAAACACCAACTTGTCAGTAAAACAGGAATTTGATTAGATCTGAGATTCAGTCTAAGTCTGGATAAGGAGATTGGCTGTTAACAGACAGACACTGAAGAACTTTTTTGAAGGCATGATATGGCGCCATAGCTCTGGAGACTGTACTGGCAGATCCTGGTGTGAGGCTCAATCTGTATCTTCCTTTGTTGTTATTGAAAATGGTGAGAAAGAAAATGTGCTGCTTTCATATGTACAGCAGTTAACAAAGTGAATTCTTTGAAGCTGAAAGAAAAGTTAAGTGTGTGTGTGTTTTCTTCAGAATGTCCATTCACCTCTGCATGAAATCTATACCCTATGACAATGTAATATGTCACAAATACAAATGCCACTTTAAATGCTCCTCCTTTGTAGTACTCACCATAAACTTCTTATTGCATTTCATATAAAAAAAAGAAAGCAAGCATCAGAGGGTTTCTTCCCTCAGATTTAGAATCTAAACAAAATGCAAAAACAAACAAAATATAAAACCAAAAAAAATAAGAAAGAGTTCAAAAAAGATTACTATATAGTCAGAATGGAATTTAGAAAATGAAAGAACAAGAATGTAAGATAGGAAGGGATATTGAAGACATATTATATGATATACATTCATGACAATGTCCTAATATAAGTGATTATTAAATAAAATAAATATATTCTAAAATTAATATATACTTTATAAAATCCAAAGGTAACAATAATAAGAGAATATAATAGAAGCAAAGACATTAGTGTAAATATAGGGAGGGAGAAACATGCATTCTAAGTTAATTTGATTTAAGGACAACAAAAATTAACATTAAATGGACTTGGGGAAATTTTTAGGGTACATTGTATAAAACAGAAAACACTAAGAGAGACATACATAGATCTAATCTACATGAGAAGTAGAAATAGACAAGATCTCCTGAGTAAATTGGGAGCATGGGGATCTTAGGGGAGGGTTGAAGCGGAGGGGAGAGGCAGGGAGGGGAGCAGAGAAAAATGTAGAGCTCACCCTCCCTCATCAGCTTGAAGAGCCATCAGGGTTCCCTGACCTGTGGGAAGTCCAAGGACCGCCCACATCCATCCAGGTTTAGTAAGTTGAGCATCCAAACTGCCTAGGCTCCCCCAAAGCCAGTATGTGCAGTAGGATCAAAAACCCATTGCCATTGTTCTTGAGTTCTCAGTAGTCCTCATTGTCCGCTATGTAAATCCGGTTTTATCCCATACTTTTTCAGACCCAGGCTAGCTGGTCTTGGTAAATTCCTGAAAGAACATCCCCATTGTCTCAGTGTGTGGGTGTACCCCTTGCGGTCCTGAGTTCCTTGCTCATGCTCCCCCTCCTTCTGCTCCTGATTTGGACCTTGAGATTTTTGTCCGGTTGATCGGGGGAGGGGGAGGGAAATGGGAGGCGGTGGCGGGGAGGAGGCAGAAATCCTTAATAAATAAATAAATTAAAAAAAATGTAGAGCTCAATAAAAATCAATAAAAAAAAAAGAAAGAGGTGAGCCAAGTCTGAATCCAAATCCCCCAAAACGCAACTTTTAGGGATATTATCTCCTTATTTTCATCTGTGTAAATCATCTGCCTAAATGTTGGGCAGTGTGGTGGGGCTAGAAAATCCTCAGACATGCACAGGGTCCTATGCATTGCAAAGATGTCATTTACAACTAGGGCTGAGGAGGGCCTGAGAACCACGTCCACATCAGTGACGAGTCACTTTGGAAACTGAAGGTTGGTTTTTGCTTTTATTTATTTTAATTAGAGGTAGATTTTCAGGCGGTGGTGTCCCATGCCTTTAACCCCAGCACCCAGGAGGCAGACGCAGGCCTCTGTGAGTTCCAGACCATCCTGGTCTGTAAGAGATAGTTTCCAGGACAGGCTCCAAAGCTGCAGAGAAACACTGTCTTGAAAAAAAAAAAAAAGAAAGAAAGAAAGAAAAAAGAAATATGTTTCTGTGAGGATGTTAGATGGGAAAAGGGAGAGTTGTAAAGAAATAGAACACGAAATAGATTATTAGAAAACAGACAACGAAACAAGCAAACCGCAAACAAGCAAATTATAAAGTGGCCGGGAGATGAAATAACAGCAAAATGACTGAAAAGCGGTGGGCTGAAGAGAAAGTACTAGAGAATAAGGACAACGCTGGCAGCAAGCCAAGCCAAGACTTTTTTTCTTTTTAATTCCCCAATGATAGATATCAGTGTGTTCCTAGTAGAAACACGCAGTGTTCTTGCCAGCTCTGCAGGCCTGGAGTTTTCAGAGCTTCAAAGAAAATTGTCTCTAAACATTCAATTTAAAAGACACATAAGAAAGCTTGTAGTTCAGCTTCAAAGGTAAACCAAAAGGGCATCTCACCATTCTAAAAGAAATACAAAGTCTACCGCATTGGAGGGCAAGAGGTAAATCCACTTACGTCGCTGTACCCTTCTTCCCTCAAAGGCTGTTTGCTCTGCCTAAGTTGGAATTTCTGATTCTGTGCCTGGGAAAATAGTGTGCGGCATTATGATAAAAAAAAAAATAGAAAATGTGGAATGCTGTTTTAAATCCTTTGGATGCTTACAAGAAACCACACCAATTCATTTTACAGAAGCGCTTTTTATCTCTTTGCAGAAGAAATAGAAAAGTGCACTGTCCTTCTAAAATAGCAGCTTCTTTGAATTGTTACACAACAGAGCTACTTTCAAAGATAACATTGTGTAATGCAGGGCTGCCAGCAGCCATTAACCTTGTATATCACATACATACCAGTATAGATTAAGGGTATTTGAGAATACAGCTACTGAGCAGCAATTACAGGCAGGCTGTGTTAGCTACTAAGTAAAATAAGGAGTGTAATAACAGCCCCTGACTTTACAGCAGTTAAGAGAATACTGCTTCACCATAGAATGATATTGTCATTGTTGTTTTTTTTTTCAGAACTACTGTGAAAGTTAAGAACAATTTTTTTAAATCACATTTAGAAGAAAAAATCCAGTACCCAGTTGGATACAAAAGAATATCTGTCTTCTTAATAGATTAAAACATAACCGGGTTAAACATATTTTAGGACCTATCAATTATTCATTTTTACTGAAAGACTTTCTTAAAAGGTTGACTTATTTTCAAATTATGTGTACTGGTTGTTTGTTTTTGCCTGTATATGTGGCTGTACACACCAGGAATGCAGTAGCCATGGAGGCCAGAAGAATGCACCGAACTAACTGGAACTATACTTACAGACAACCACAAGCCATCCAGGTTCTGGGAAGAGTATTGAGTTCTTTTAACAACCGAGCCATCTCTCCGGCTTGTTGATATATTCTTTTTATTGTCTCAATATAATAACATCCTTCCTTTGTAATTACTCACCACTATATGTTTCAGAAGCATTAAACATGTTCATCTAATATAACAATAACCTCCTTGCAATAAATTAATCACATAAAGTTACATAGATAATTTTCAATATTCTTCATTCTTCTCTTTGACGTGTCTCTTGCAATCTTTACCGTCTATTGAGGTATTTGCTTCTCAATTAAATCATATTATTAAAGTCAAATAGCATATGTTATTTTGTATCTGGTTAATTTCAATTGACAATAGCATTCCTGTCCTCTTGCATTGAAGGCTACTTCCTACTTTCTCTTCTATCAAGTTCAGTGTGGTCAGATTTATATTGAGGTCTCTAACACATATGTACTTGAGTTTTTGTTTGGGGATAGAAATGGATCTATTTTCATTCTTCTACATGTTGATATCCAGTTATGCCAGCACCATTTGTTGAAGATACTTTCTTTTTTTTCAGTGTATAATTTTAGATTCTTTGTCAAAAATCAGCTGTTCATAGCTGTGTGGATTAATATATCTAAGTCTTTGGTTAGATTCAATTGGTCAACCTGTCTGTGTTTGGTACGAGCGTACCAAGATGTTTTCATTATTGTAGATCTATAATGGAGCTTGATGTCAGAGATGGTCATGCCTCCAGAAGTTATTTTATAATACAGAATTATTTTGTCTATCCTGTTTTTTCCTATATAAAATTGAATATTTTTCTTTTGATGTCTGTGAAGAATTGTGTTGGGATTTTGATGGGAATTGCATTGAAAATGTAGATTGCTTTTGGTAGGATTGCCATCTTTATCATGTTGCTCCTACCTATCATACATACCAACAACATGGGAGATCTTTCCATTTTCTGATATCTTCTTTGATTTCTTCAAAGACTTAAAGTTCTTGTCAAACAGATCATTCACTTCTTTGGTTAGTGTTACCCCAAGATATTTTATGTTATTTGTGGCTATTATGAATGGTGATGTTTCTCTGATTTCTTTCTCAGCTTTTTTATCATTTGTATTTAGGAGGGCTACTGATTTTTGGAGGATTGGTCTTATATTCTTCCTCATTACTAAAGGTATTTATCAGCTGTAGGAGTTCCCTGGTAGAACTTTTTGGGGGCCTGACAGTGAGGGAACCAGCATAGAACCAAACTAATGCCTCTGAATGTGGTTGACAATTGTATGGCCGGGACAGACTGTAGGGCAGTGAGACCAGGATTTATCCCTACAGCTTGTTCTGGCTTTTTGGATCGCATTTTCTCTGAGCAAGGGACACCTTGCTCAGCCTAGATATAGAAGGGAAGGCTTTAGTCCTGTCTCAAAGCCATATGCTAGTCTTTGTTGACTCCCCTTGAGAAACCTTACCCTGTCTTAGGAGTGAATGGGAGTAAGAGGGGGACGTGGATGGGGAAGAAGGAGGGGAGGGACTGAGAGACTGCTTTGGCATGTAAAATGAGAAAAGATAGTTTTTTTTTAAGGTAAATTAAAATTAAAAAATTAAAGAAATAAGGGTTAATTGAAAACATAAGAGTTAGCTAGTAATAGGCATCAGCTATTGGTAGAGCATTTGTAATTAATATAAGTAACAGTGTGTTTATTTTGGAGCTGCTGGTGGAACAGAAACTTCTACCTAAAGAGGAGAGGAGGCCACCAGGGGACAGCGAGTCAGTCAAATAATCAGCCATGAAGTAAGTAGGAAAGAAAGATATATAGTATAAAGGAAGATAAAAAGCCCAGAGACAAAATGTAGTTAAAGAGAAGCAAGACAATTTAAGTTAGAGCTCTATGGGCTGACAAGGGAGGGGAACTTGATTAGGGGAGGGGGAGGGAAATGGGAGGAGGTGGCGGGGAAGAGACAGAAATCTTTAATAAATAAATAAACGGAAAAAAAAGAAGAAAAAAAAGTAGGTTAGAAACAAGCCAAGTAAAGGCTGGACACTCATAAGAAGTCTCTCTGTGTATTTATTTGGGAGCTAGGTGGTAGTACTTTTGGAGACTGCAAACGTTTTAGAAGGTAAGGCTACACAGTTAGAAGTAGTCAGTTGTAGGACATTCTGTGGTTAGAGTTGAACGCCCGGTTTCTGCCAGACTCTATTTCCTGTTCTTCCATGAGAAAAAGAACCTTCAACTCATAGTCTGACAGCATGGTCTTGGAACTTATCTCTCATACTGAAAATGTATATAATTTCTTCCATTTTTCTTGAGAGATGCACACAATGTTGATGAAGTTTGAAATTCGGTGCTTTTATAAGCTCTGGGAATTTGAGAGGATACCTCTGTAAATATGGCTTTTACTATACTCTCTTACCCACAGACACTGTTGCTGATGTCTGCTCAGAGGGTATCCGTGTTAACAGTTAGAGGGTAATTTGACAGGTGATAGGTAGACACGGTATTGAGACTTTGTGTAATTTCAGACAGTCGTAGGAGCCCCAATTACAAGAAGTCCCTGTTCCCCTTTCTTTCACAACCTTTCCGTGCATTTTTCCACGACCACGCCTGAGGCTTACATAACAGTTAATGAAATTAGAGGAAATGACTTTGAAAAAGAGCACGGGATCTTCATGGAAGGGTTTGGAGGATGGAAGGAGAAAGGGGAGATTATATACTTATGTTATAATCTTAAAAACAACTGAATTTTAAAATAAGAGGTAATGGGATTGTGGAGGGCAATGTTGTGAATATATTAATATATATCCCGCAGTTAGAAGGCAATAGGGTATGGACAGGTCTTTCAGAGACACTCAGGCTTCTTTGTCCTTTCTTCTCTTGTGCACGCTTCTATTTTCTGCTTTTCATCAATATTTGAATCATTCTGTGAATACGCCCAAAGCTGACCAAACACCTATAACTTTGCGGTATAATTAAATATTTTTGTAATGGATTGTGTCATATCATCCTAGTAAATAACAGACTAATGTTCAAAGGTTTCCCCTTTCATTCATCATTTTAACACCACATCCCCATTCCTTCTCTGGAGCTTTCTAAGTCTCTTTTACTTATGGGCTATTTTCTGTTCAATAATTCTTTTTCAGATGGTATTAAAAGCATACTTTTTCTACAGAAACAGTTTCATATCACTTTTCATATACTCCATAATTATATGTCTTCTTCCTGGAATATATTTCTATGGTTTTGTTTATTTTAATTTTTTTTTGGTATTTTCTTGTATTTTTTGGTATTTCTTTAAAATATGTCACAGTGTCACAGATTTTTACAAACAGCTGTTTATAAAATGTTCTATAAAAGTCATTAACTGGCATATAATTTTTAAATAAATCACTAAAACATGAGGCACAGAGCTGTGCTGTCATTTTCTATGGTTGGCATTTTTTACCTGAGCCCTAAGGGGCTCACCACCTGTCAAAGAACGCCACTAAATGTCAAGCAAATTAGTCACTAAGTAGAAGACATGGTCTCACTATTTGCACACAGATACTGTGTTGACATAAATTTTATGATGTGTTCATTATATTAAAAACATGGCAGGGATTTTAGTCTAAAATAGAGAAAGTAATTCAGTTACAATAAACACTATATCAAATAGTTCTGATGGGTTCATATGCAATCTGCACATGGCTATGAGGGCTTTACCCAATACTACTCAGTTGTCCACAAGCCACAATAGGCTGCCTATTATCTATCTATCTATCTATCTATCTATCTATCTATCTATCTATCATCTTTTTTAATAATCTCTCTATCACCACCTGTGTTCTGTGTAGAAAATTATATGTCATTACTATATCAGTACAAAGACTAGTAGATTGATACTATGTTAAAATAATTTCTTGAAAATAAGATACAAAGGTTGTCTAATTTGCACAAAAGTGAGATAGTTTTATGAATCCCAAAGTTTAGTGAGTGGAGACATACCATGCATACTGTATTTAGTAGAAATGCATGACCTGTTCTTGTTTCTTTCTAATCTCAAGCTCCATCTACTCTTTAAGCAAGCATTCATTCAATTCTAATGACAAGACAGATATTCCAGGTTTTCAAAAAAAGATTATATTTATTTTCAAAATAAAGATTATATTATTTTACTGCTTCAATAGAAAGCATCCTTTTTGAGGTTAAAGTATTTATTCAGATTAAAAACCAAAAAAAATTTAAAAGTAAATTCATATCACTACATAGGTGATATAAAAGTTCAAATTACCTATTTAAGAACAGTTATTGTATGCCAGTTTATTTAATATTGTTAGTTCCATGAAGATTCTATTAAATCAGTATTTTAACATTAGGAAAAATATTTGTTTACATGGGGAACTGCAATTTTATTAAAATACATATATTAAATATTTAATTTATAGGAGAATGAACTAAAAGACATATTGAGTTATACTATTTGATGATTATCAAAATTAGGATAATTTTTCCATCAGATAAAGATATCATTTAAGGCAGACTTTTATTTAGACTACATAAGAAAAAAGTTAACATTTTCTTTCCTGTCTTCTTTTTGTGCTGCCTGTGGCTGTTTTCAACCAGCGCACAGCAAATCATTTATTGATACCATTTTCATTTTCATTTTATATACCAATCCTATTTCTCCCTCCGTTTTACCCACTCCACCTCCCCCTATTCCACCGCCCATCCACTCCTCAGGAAGGGTAAGGCCTCCTTTAAGGAGTCAACATAGCCTGACATACCAAGTTGAGGCAGGATCAAACCTTTCCTCCCTTTATCATAGCTGAGCAAGGAATCCCACCATAGGGAATGGGATCCAAAAGCTAGTTCTTACACCTGTGATAAGACCTGGTCCCATTGCCAGAACCCTCTCCCGAACAGATCAAGCCACATTTAGAGGGCCTAGTTCAGTCCCGTGCAGGATCCCCAGGACTGTCAGTTCAGAATCCATGGGCTCTCACTAGCTCAGGTCAGCTATCTCTGTGGTTTTCCCAGTCATGATCTAGACGCTTCCTCCCCTTACTCATATGATCCCTCCTAGCTCTCTTCAGCTGAACGCTAGGAGTTCAACCCAGTACTCAGCTATGGGGTTACTGCATCTGTTTTGATCAGTTATAGGGTCTATGGTGACAAAATAGTCACTAATCTGATTATAGCGGAAGGCTAGTTAAGGTACCCTCTTCACAATTTCTAGGAGTCTTAGCTAGAGTCATCTTTATTGATACCATTTTCTATATAGCACATAAAATAATTCCACCAAACATTAAGTTTCAATACAAATAAGCCAGAAGGAGAAGCTTAAGATGAGACTAGCCTAATTTCCATGGCAAGTTAGCTTACCTAGAATTTTTTTTAATTAATTAATTTATTTATTTATTAAAGATTTCTGTCTCTTCCCCACCACTGCCTCCCATTTCCCTCCCCCTCCCCCAATCAAGTTCCCCTCCCTCGTCAGCCCAAAGAGCAATCAGGGTTCCCTGACCTGTGGGAAGTCCAAGGACCGCCTACCTCCATCGTTCTTGAGTTCTCAGTAGTCCTCATTGTCCGCTATGTTCAGCAAGTCCGGATTTATCCCAGGCTTTTTCAGACCCAGGCCAGCTGGCCTTGGTGAGTTCCCATTAGAACATCCCCATTGTCTCAGTGTCTGGGTGCACCCCTAGCGGTCCTGAGTTCCTTGCTCGTGCTCTCTCTCCTTCTGCTCCTGATTTGGACCTTGAGATTTCTGTCCAGTGCTCCAATGTGGGTCTCTGTCTCTGTCTCCTTTCATCACCTGGTGAAGGTTAATATTCAGGAGGATACCTATATGTTTTTCTTTGGGTTCTCCTTCTTATTTAGCTTCTCTAGGATCAATAACTATAGGCTCAATGTTCTTTATTTATGGCTAGAAACCAAATATGAGTGAGTCCCATGTTTCTCTTTTTGGGTCTGGCTTACCTCACTCAGTGGGCACAAGAAACCACTTCCTACGTATAACCCCAGCAGCACAAACATTAAGGGCTTCATTGAATAAATGGGACCTCCTGAGACTGAGAAGCTTCTGTAAAGCAAAGGACACTGTCACTAAGACAAAAAGGCAACCCACTGACTGGGAGAAGATCTTCACCAACCCCGCAACTGGCAAAGGTCTGATCTCCAAAATATATAAAGAACTCAAGAAACTAGACCGTAAAAGGCTAATCAACCCAATTATTAAATGGGGCACTGAGCTGAACAGAGAATTCTCAACAGAAGAACTTCAAATAGCCAAAAGACACTTAAAGTCATGCTCAACTTCCATAGCGATCAGGGAAATGCAAATCAAGACAACTTTAAGATACCATCTTATACCTGTCAGAATGGCTAAAATCAAAAACACCAATGATAGCCTTTGCTGGAGAGGTTGTGGAGAAAGGGGTATACTCATCCATGGCTGATGGGAATGCAAACTTGTGCAACCACTTTGGAAAGTAGTGTGGCGGTTTCTCAGGAAATTCGGGATCAACCTACCCCTGGATGCAGCAATACCACTCTTGGGAATATACCCAAGAGCTGCCCTATCATACAACAAAAGTATATGCTCAACTATGTTCATAGCAGCATTGTTTGTAATAGCCAGAACCTGGAAAGAACCTAGATGCCCTTCAATGGAAGAATGGATGAAGAAAGTATGGAATATATACATATTAGAGTACTACTCAGCAGTAAAAAAACAAGGACTTCTTGAATTTTACCTAGCATTTTAATGAATACCTGGGTTTATGTGAACTCATACAAATTAACAAATGAATGTTTATATGTAAACACATACACATATATTAAATAAAGCCTACTTATTTAAAAATAATTTATATTTGAAGCATAATCTAAAATATTTTGGGTTTTCTAAATATGAATGAGGACATATATGCCATATAAAATACATTAAAATATAAACAATATGAGAATATGCAGTTAGAATATAATTTATATAGGTGCATATATACTTGAAATATATTCATGTATATGAAATATATATATATATATATAGACTTGTGTGTATATATGTATACATAGATATATGTTTCAAAGGTAACTGAAATAGTGCATTCGGAATACACTTTAATTTAGATACACTATTATCTAACACTTCATTTTATGTTTATAATGCTAATAAAATACAAATTTTACACATATATGTCTTAGATGTAAAAATTGCTATGCACATACATATCTGCGATTACTATGTAAATTTAATATTTTCTACTTCAAAAAAGTGGTCAATCCTATACTCTAACTGTGTTCATGAAAAATAGTAGGTCTAATATAAGTTATTTATTTTGGAAAGAGTATTAAAGTTTTTTAGATAATACTGGAAATGTAGAAATTCATGATAATGAATGCTCTTACCTTATGAATGGCTTTTCTGGTTAAAAGGTAACTTTTTTTAAAAAAAATATTTATTTTACATCTGACTACAGTTTCCCCTCTTTTCTCTCCTCCCATTCCATCCCGCTCACTTTCCCTATGATTGCCCATCCATTCCACTTCTATTTTTCCCCAAAAAAGGGCAGGTCTCAAACAAATATCAACCAAAATGACATATCAAGTTGCAGTAAGACTAACCACCTCCCCCTTTATTAAGGCTGAAGAAGACAACCTAGTATGAGGATTAGTGTCCCAAAAGACCTCTGCTCACAATGTTAGTAGATCAAACTATACAACTGTCAGAAATATGAAGAGGATCATGGCAAGGGTCTCAGGCTGGACCAGTCATCGGTTGGTCACTCCCTCAATCTCTGCTCAGCCCTTACCCTGGAACATCCTACAGGAATTTCAGGAGGTAGGACAAAGTTTATATGACTGTGTTGGAGTCCTAGCCCTTTCACTAGAAGTTCTTCCTGATCAGATGGCCAACTCAGGCCATGCATCTACTATTGTGATGAGTCTTTGATGGGGTCATCCTTGTAGATTCTTAGGAGTTATCTTTGCTCCAAGTTTCTAGCTGATCTCAAAATGGCATCTCTTTTAGTACATTCCCCCTCCATCCCTCCCCAACCTGATCTCTCATTCCCATTCCCACCCTCTCTGAGTCCACCCATGAAATCTCTTCTATTTCCTACTACAAGAGAGATCCAAGCATTAACCCTTGAGCATTCCTTCCTTCCTGTCTAACCTCTCTGAGGCTGTAGATAATAGCACGGTTACCCTTTATATTACAGCTAATAACCAGTTTTAAGTGAGTGCATACCAATGTTGTCTTTCTGGGTCTGGGTTATCTCACCCAGGATGTTTTTTTTTTGTCCCTAGTCCCATCCATTCACCAGCAATTTTCATGATGTCACTACCTGAGTAATACTCTATTGTATAACTGTAACATATTTTCTTTATCCATTCTTAGATTGAGGGACATCTAAGTTGTTACCAGGTTCTAGTTATTACAAACAAAGCCTCTATTATGTAGTTGGGCACCAGACCTGGTGGTGTGATTGAGCAATATTTTGCCCAAGAGTAGTTTAGATCGATCTTGAGGTAGATCAATTCCCAATTCTCTGAGAAAATGCCATATTGATTTCCAAAATGGATGTATAAGTTTGCACTTCCACTGGCAATTAGGGAGTGTTCCCCTTACTGTACAGTCTTGCTAGCATAAGCTGTCATTTGTGGGTTTTTTTTTTATCTTAGCCATCCTTATAGACAGGTGTAAGGTGGAATATAAAAGTTGTTTTCATTTGCATTTTCCTGATGGCTAAGAATATTGAACATTTCTTTAACTATTTCAAGGCCAATTGTGATCTACCTGTTGAGAATTCTGTTTAGATTTATACCCATTTTAATTGGACTATTTGGGTGTTTGATGTATAGTTTCTTGAGTTCTTTATATAATTTAGAAACCAGTCTTCAGTCAGAAGCAGGATTGGTGAAGTTCTTTTTCCATTCTGTAGGTTGATGTTTTGGACTATTAAAGGGTATCCTTGGCCTTACAGAAGCTTTTCCATTTCATGAGTTACCATTTATTAATTGTTGACCATAGTGTCTGAGCTACTGATACTGTACTCAGGTAGTTGTCTATTGTACCAATGCATTTAAGGCCAACTATCGTTCTCCTCTATCAGTTTCAATATATCTGGACTAATGTTGATGTCTTTTATCCACTTAGACATGAATTCTGTGCAAGTTATTATATATGTATCTATTTCTATTCAACTAAATACCGGCATCAAGACCAGCATCAATTGTTGAAATTTTTTTATTGTATAATTTTTTTTCTTCTTAATAAAAAATTTAACTGTACTTAAGTGTGTGGGTTTATATCTGTGATTTTCATTTGATTCCATTGATCAACCTGTTTTTATTAAAAGACCATTCATTTTTTGTTACTTTAGCTTTGTAGTAGAGCTTGAAATCAGGGAAAATACCTCTGGAATTTCTCTTATTGTACAATATCACTTTAGCTATCATGGGAATTTTGTTTTTCCATGGGATGTTCAGTTTTTTTTTCCATATGAAGTTTTGTATTATTCTTTCAAGGTCTTTAAAGAATAGTTTTGGGATTTTAATTGGGATTTCATTGAATCTATAGATTGCTTTTGGTAAGATGTACATTTTACAACTATCTATGAACATGTGAGATCTTCCCATCTTCTGATATCTTCTCCAATTTCATTCTTCAAAGACTTGGGGATATTGTCATGCACCTCTTTCACTTGCTTGCTTAGAGATACCCCATGATATTTTATATTGTTTATGGTTAATATGATTGGTATTGTTTCCCTTATTTCTTTCTCATCCCTTTTATCATTTGTATATAAGAGGGTTACCAATATTTTGAATTAATCTTGTGCCCAAACACTTCACCAAAGGAATTTATCAGCAGTTGAAGTTCCCAGGTTAATATTTTGGGGATCATCACATCATCTCTGAATAATTATACTTTGATTCATTTCTTTCCAATTTGTATCCCCTTGATTTCCTTTAGTTGTTTTATTGCTCTAGCTGTAACTTCAAGTATTATATATAGAGAGTGGACAGTCTTGATTTATTCCTGGTTTAGTGTAATAGGTTTGCGTTTCTCTCTCTTTAATTAGAGCTCGGCTTTTGTCCTGCTGAATGTTGATTTTATTATGTTTAGGTATGTTCCTTCTATCCCTGATATCTCTAAGATTTTTGTTGTTGGATTTTGTCAAAATCTTTTTCAGCATATAATGAGATGATCATGTGGTTTTTCTTTCAACAATTTGTTCATATGGTGGATTACATTGACAGATTATTTTTGTATGTTGGACTATCCTTGCATCTCTAGAATAAAGTCTATTTGATTATGATGGATGACCTTTTTAATGTGTTCTTGGTTTCAGTCTCCCAGTATTTTATTGAGTATGTTTACATCAATGTTAATGCATTGTAATTCTCTCTTTGTTGAGTCTTTGTTTGGTATGTGTATCAGGGAGACTGTGGCCTTAAAAATAATTTTTGCAGTGTTTCTTATATTTCTATTTTGTGGAATAATTAGAGGACCAGTGATATTAGCTATTCTTTGAAGGTCTTGTATAACTATGTGCTAAAACCATTTGGTCCTAGACTTTTTTGAGTGTGTGTGGGTGTGTGTGGGGGGGTAATGACAATTTCTGTTTCCTTGGGGCTTTTAGGTCTATTTAAATCTGACCTTGTTTAACTTTGATAAGTGGTATCAAAAAATTGCCCATTTCTTTTAGATTTTTCAATTTTTTGGAGTACAGGTTTTTGAAGTACTACCTAATGATTCTTTGGGTTTCCTTGCTATCTGTTGGTATGCCTTTCTTTTGGTTTTGATTCTGTTAATTTAGATATTTTCCCTCTGCCTTTTAGTTTGAATAAGGGTTTGTCCATCATGTTGATTTTCTTAAAAAAAAAAAACACTTGTTTCTGTGATTCTATTTTTCTCTTTGCTTCTATTTTATTGATTCCAGTCCTTGCTTTGATTATTTCAGGCTGTCTAATTCTCTTGGGTGTGTTTGCTGCTTTCCTGTTCTAGAGCTTTCAGCTATATTGTTAAGTTGCTGGTCTGAGATCTCTCTAATTTCTTTATGAAAGCATGTAATGTTATGAACTTTCCTCTTAACACAATTTCATAGTTTCCCAAAAGATTGAGTATGTTGTGCATTCATTTTCATTGTATTCTAGGAAGTCTCTAATTTCTTTAATTTTTCCTTGACCCAGTAGTAATTCAGTGGAGAGTTGTTCAGTTTCTATAAATTTGTAGGCTTTCTGTTGTTTCTGTTGTTGTTGAAATTCAGCTTTAATCAATGGTGGTCTGACAAGGTCTAGGGATTATTTCAATTTTCTTTTATCTAATAAGACTTTCTGAGAAACTGCCACACTGCTTTCCAAAGTGGTTGCACAAGTTTGCATTCTTACCAGCAATGGATGAGTGTACCCCTTTCTCCACAACCTCTCCAGCAAAGGCTATCATTGCTGTTTTTTTTTATTTTAGCCATTCTGACAAGTGTAAGATGGTATCTTAAAGTTGTCTTGATTTGCATTTCCCTGATCACTAAGGAAGTTGAGCATGACCTTAAGTGTCTTTTGGCCATTTGAACTTTTTCTGTTGAGAATTCTCTGTTCAGCTCAGTGCCCCATTTTATAATTGGGTTGATTAGCCTTTTATGGTCTAGTTTCTTGAGTTCTTTATATATTTTGGAGATCAGACCTTTGTCAGTTGCGGGGTTGGTGAAAATCTTCTCCCAGTCAGTAGGTTGCCTTTGTGTTTCCTAGAGAAGCTAAGTAAGAAGAACCCAAAGAAAAACATATAGGCATCCTCCTGAATATTAACCTTCATCAGGTGATGAAAGGAGACAGAGACAGAGACCCACATTGGAGCAATGGACAGAAATCTCAAGGTCCAAATCAGGAGCAGAAGGAGAGGGAGCATGAGCAAGGAACTCAGGACCCCGAGGGGTGCACCCACACACTGAGACAATGGGGATGTTCTATCGGGAACTCACCAAGGCCAGCTGGCCTGGGTCTGAAAAAGCCTGGGATAAAACCGGTCTCTCTGAACATAGCGGACAATGAGGACTACTGAGAACTCAAGAACAATGGCACTGGATTTCTGATCCTACTGCACGTACTGGCTTTGTAGGAGCCTAGGCAGCTTGGATGCTCAACTTACTAGACCTGGATGGAGGTGGGGGTTCCTTGGACTTCCCACAGGTCAGGGAATCCTAAGTGCTCTTTGGGCTGAGGAAGGAGGGGAACTTAATCTGGGAGGGGGAGGGAAATGGGAGGCAGTGGCGGGGAAGAGACGGAAATCTTTAATAAATAAATAAATTTTAAAAAAAAGAGCCCAAAGGCATATATAATTCTTAAAGTTGAAGGGAAAAAAAAAGACTTTGTTTATGACCAAGTGTATTTTGAATTTTAGTGACAGTTCCATAAGTTGCTTTGAAAGAATATTCTTATATTTTTGGGTGAAATGTTTTGTAGATATCTACTAGGTTAATTTGAGTCATATTGTTAGGTCCATTGTTTCTCTGTTTAGTTTCTCTCTGGATCACCTGTACAATGATGAAAGCTGCATATTAAAAATCTCTATTAGTCATATTTTGACCTTCCACAAAGCAATGTGCCTTATCCTCTCTGAATATTGAAGGGGATGTGGTGGAAGGGTGTATGAAGAGAATGGGAGGAGGGGAGAGAGGGAGAACTTGGATTAGTATTTTTTAAGAATATAATAAATTTTTAAAAATTGATCTCTATTAGTTCCACGTTCATTGTATGATTTAACCTTTAGTAATATTTCTTTTACAAATAGGATCACCCATGCATTTGGGTCATAGGAGTCATTTTTGTTTGATAAGTATGCAGTGTCCTCCATCTCTTTGGATTAATTTGGTTTGAAGTCTGTTTTATTAGCTTTCAGGATAGCTATACTATAGCAGCTTGCTTGTTAGTCCATTTGATTGGAAAATCTTTTTCCAAACCTTTACTCTGAGCTAATGTCTATCTTTGATGCTGAGGTGTCTTTCTTGTATATAGAAAAACGATGGGTCCTCTTTTAATATTCATTCTGCTAGTCTATATCCTTTTATTGATGAATTTATATTATTGACCAGTGATTGTTGATTCATGTTATTTGATGTTGGTGTTGGTGTTTGTAGTTCTGTGTGTGTGTGTGTTTGTGTAAGTATATGTGTTGCTTTTGTTGTTGTAGTGGGTGTGTATGTTTCCCATTTTTGGATTTTGCTGGTGCGGGATTATCTATTGCCTGTACTGTCATTCCAGGCCCCTTCAACTTTTAGGGTCTCTGTTGAGAAGTAAGGTGTAATTCTAATTGGGCTGCATTTCTAAGTCACTTGACCTTTTTCTCCTGCACAGTTTAATATTTTTCATTGTTCTGGCTGTTTAATATTTTGATTATTACATGGCATGGGAATTTCTTTTCGGATCATATTTATTTGGTTGTCTTTAAGCTTCTTTTACATTTACAGGCTTAGGCTTTAGGTTATGAAAATTTTCTTTTGTGATTTTGTTAAATATATTCTCTGGGTGTTTGAACTAGGATTCTTCTACGTCTATTCCTGTCATTGTTAGTTTTTTTTTTAAATAGTGTCCCAGAATGCCTGGATGTTTTTGGTTAGGAAGTTTTTAATTTAACATTTCTAGCTTATCTTCAACTCCTGTTATTCTCTTTTCCATCTCTTATATTATGTTGGTAATACTTTCATCTAAAGCTGTTGTTGGCTTGACCGAATTTTCTGTTTTTTAGATTTTCCCTCAGTTCTTTGCCTATGTTTCTTGTTTTCTTTATTGCTTCTATCTCTAATTTTAAACAGTTACCATCACCTGTTTTGTTTTTTCTTTCTTTTCTTATCTTTTCCTTCCTTGGTTTTCTTGGCATTCTTTATTGATTTATCCAATTTTTTGCTTATCTTTTCCTCAGTTTCCTTTAAGATTGTTTTCTTTTCATTTTCTCTTTAAGAATTTATCTCATCTTTATAAAGTTGGTTTTGGAATGATGGGGGGTCTCCCTATTACAGGATATCTGTGATATGGTGGTACCATATTAACTTGGCTACGGTTGATATGTTTTCACACTGGCATTTAGGCATCTATTTTTAGGATGATTATAAGTTTAGGTGTTGATCCCTGAGTTTGTTTTGATTGAGGTGTATTTTGTTTTGGGTTTCTATTTCTTTTTTTGTCTTCTGGTCCTTGTGACCTGGATTTCTAGTGGCTAGTGTGACCTCAATCTAGTAGGGAGTCTCTGCCAAGTTGGGAGCTAGCCTTCTAGTGGTTAGCTTGACCTTTGGTGCAACAGGTCTTTTCTTCTGATAGGGTCTATTTTTTTCTGACTAGTATTGCACCTGTTCTTCTGACTGGTGTTACCTGCATGGAAGAAGTGGGATTCTGTCAGAGTTGAAGGCTGGGCCCAACACAGGTGCTGGTGAGGAGGTGGAAGGTTGTATCCTTGGGAAAAGAATCTGGGGAGTGGGACAGCTTGGTTGACAGTAAGGGTACTCACCTGCTTTTCAGACTAGTGTGGACTATACTTGAGCCAATAAAGTCTGCTGGAGTTTGGGCGAGGCACT
This sequence comes from Microtus ochrogaster, assembly GCF_000317375.1. NCBI lineage: Eukaryota > Metazoa > Chordata > Mammalia > Rodentia > Cricetidae > Microtus > Microtus ochrogaster. Next base: position 14,510,004 of record NC_022035.1, on the reverse strand, counting down.
GAGCATGGGAAAGAGGATGACATGGGAGATCTTGGGCTGTATAATGGGCTTTGAGAGAACCAAATCCAGAGAGTGGGGCAGTCCAATTGATAGGCAGGTCACTCACCTTGTGTGGTCTGCACACACACAATGTGATTCTACCAGATTTGGGGTATGTTGTAATAGGAGCGGCAGGGCTGCATCCCCAACACCCCAGCCGCCTGGCTAGCTTATGCCCCGGAATAACAACAGACAAATTGTATTCATTTAAACACTGCTTGGCCCTTTAGCTCTAGCCCTTTCTGGCTAATTTTGATATCCCGATCAACCCATCTCTAATAATCTGTGTGCACCGGTCTTACCAGGAAAGATTCAGCATGTCTGACCTGGCGGCTTGCTTCATCGCGTGCGTCTGCCCCGGAGAGCGGAGCATGGCCTCTCTGAGCTCACTTCCTCTTCCTCTCAGCATTCTGTTCAATTTACTTTTCCCACCTATGTTTTAACCTATGTGGGCCAAGCAGTTTCTTTATTGCTTAACCAATGAAATCAACAGATTGATATATGACACTCCCACATCAGGGGTAAATGTAACTTTCAAAGCAACTTGTGCTCTTAAATGTTTTGCTTTCTTGTCAAGAAAAGAATAACATAAAATCATGATGTGTTGGTTTTGTTTCTGAAGCCTAAATTGAGTGGATAAAACCTACTTAACATGAAAAACTTTTTTATCCAGATGCTTTCATTTTTAAACCTCATTATGTTTCTCTGAAAGAAAGCATAATTTATAAAAAATCAACATGAAATTAAATTCATTCATTTCCTGCTCATGTGAATATGAAAGCACTCATGATAAAATTGGAATAAAATAAATTAGTGAGGGGAATATTTTCTATAATTTTTAACTTAAATTCTAAAAGAAAACTTGGATAGTACTGAAAGTTGATGAATTTTAGTTCATTTGTTTCAAATTAAGTGACAGTTTTAAGATATCTTTGAGTGAAACAAACAAAACCTAATTACTCTTTGCAATTACATATTGGAAATGACAAGGGAAAACATCAAAGTATCCTCATGGAATTTTTATAATAGTTATAACAAGTTCTGAAATTAAAAAAACAAATATTACTGCCTTTTTTAGTTCTAAATATGTTAAAGACTTCGAATTTCATTTAAAGAAACAAATTGAAAACAAAGTTCTGACACTGTCTGAAACCATCACAACACAGAAAAGAGCTAGAATTCACTTCCTGATTCTACTCTGCCCCAAAGCCTGCATTTTCACCTGTTAGGTCCTTGGAACCCTGAAACAAAGCCTGTTTCAGTACTGAGGGGATCTGAGAGGTGAGTCAGTGCTCACAAGTCCAGACAGCCACACACCCCACTCTCCCAGACATTACCAGTGAGCCAGAACCTAGGGGCCCCTCCACAATTCCCTAGCTTTTCTTGCTAGCTAGCTGGGAGTGTGAAATCTGCTGCTGGGCTTTCCCTGAACCCATCCTGACCAGAAGCCCACCTTTTTCACATGTGAGGTCCTTGGAATCCCGCAACACAGACTGCTCTAGTGCCGAGGGCATTTAAAAGAGATCAGACCAAGAAAACTCCCAAGTACTCAGTCAGCAAGAGCAAAGATTGGACCAAGACACCAAGACTCTGATGGCCTCATTTGAAGGAAGAGATGGGTAGGTGCCAATGAAAGAATTCCTCCAACATCCTGAAAAGCAACATGGTAACACCAGAATACAGAGAACACACAATAGGAAGACTCGAAAATCCTAACCCAGAAGAAGTAGAATAAAATGACTTTAAACATAACCTTATGAAAATGATGGAGACCTTTAAATAGGAAGTGAAAAACTCTTTAAAAGAAATGGAAGAGAAGACAAACAAAAAGTTAGAAGAAATTAATAAATCCCTCAAAGATACCCAAGAAAAAGAAGAAAAAGCAATCAAACAGGTAAGGAAACAGTTAAAGACGTGAAGAATGAAATGGAAGTAATAAAGAGAACATAAACCAAGGGAACTCGGGAAATCAAAAATCTGGGTAAATGAACAGGAACTACAGAGACAAGTATAACTAACAGAATACAAGAGATAGAAGAATCTCAGACACTGAAGATACTATAGAGGAAATAGACTCATTGATCCAACAAATTCTTAACACAAAACCTCCAAGAAATTTGGGACACCATGAAAAGACCAAACCTAAGAATAATAGCGGTAGAAGAAGGAGAACTCCAGCTCAAAAGCCCAGAAAATACATTCAACAAAATTATAGAAGCAAACTTTCCCAAACTAAAGAAGGATATCCCTATGAAAGTACAAGAAACTTAAAGAACATCAAATAGACTGGATAAAAAAAAAATTCCCCCATATAATAATCAAAACACAAACAATACAGAATAAAGAAAGAATATTAAGAGCTGCAAAGGGAAAAGGTCAAGTAACTTATAAAGGTAAACCTATCAGAATTACACCTGACTTCTCAATGGAAACCATGAAAGCCAGAAGGTCTTGGATAGATGTGTTTGTTATAGACCATAGATGCAAGCCCTGACTACTATACCCAGCAAAGCTTTCTTTCACCATTGATGGAGAAAACAAGACATTCCCTGACAAAAACAGATTTAAACAATACATATCCACAAACTCATCATTACAGAAAATACTAAAAGGAAAACCTCAACCCAATGAAGCTAACAATACCCACAATAAAACAGACCATCTGATAACCCTCCACCAACACAACTCCAAAAAGGGAAACACACAAACACTACCACCAAAAAATAACCAGAGTTAAAAACCACTGGTAATTAATATTGCCTAATATCAATGGACTCAATTCACCTATAAAAAGGCACAGGTTAAGAGAATGAATAAAAAAACAGGATCCAGCACTGTGCTGTTTACAAGGAACACACCTCAACCTCAAAGACAGACATTACCTCAGAATAAAAAGTTGGGAAAAGGTTTTCCAATCAAAGGTACCTAAAAATCAAGTGGGTGTATCTATCCTAATATCTAACAAAATTGATTTCAAACTAAAATCAATCAGAAGAGATGGAGAACAACACTTTATACTCAGAAAAGGAAAAATTCATCAAGATGAAGTCTCAACCCTGAATATCTATGTGTCTAATATAAAAGCACCCATATATATAAAAGAAACATTATTAGAACTCAAATCACACATCAAACCGCACACACTAATAATAGGAGATTTCAACACTTCTCTCTCAGCATGACAGAACAACCAGACAGAAACTTAACAGAGAAATAAGAGAACTAACAGGTGTAATGAATCAAATGGACCTAACAGACATTTATAGAACATCCCACTCAAATAGGAAAGAATATATCTTCTTCTCAGCACCACATGGAACCTTCTCGAAAATCGATCACATACTCAGTAACAAAGCAAACATCCACAGATACAAAAAAATTGGAGTAACCACCTGTGTCTCATTGGATTATCATGGAATAAAGTTAGAATTTAACAACTGTACAACTTCCAGAAAGCCTACAAACTCATGGAAACTAAACAGTCGACTACTAAACCATCCCTGGAACAAGGAAGAAAAAAAGAAAGAAATTAAAGTCTTCCTTGAAATCAACGAAAATGGAGATACAACATACCCAAACCTTTGGGTCACTATGAAAGTAGTGCTAAGAGGAAAGTTCATAGCACTAAGTGCCCACTTAAAGAAAACAGGGAAAGCTCACATTAGAGACTTAACAGTACACTGGAAAGCAATTGAAAAAATGGAAGCAGACTCATCCAGGAGGAATAGATGACTGAAATACTCAAACTGAGGGTTGAAATCAACAAAATAGAAACAAAGAAAACAATACAAAGAATCAAAGAAACAAAGAGCTGGCTCTTTGAGAAAATCAACAAGACTGTCAAACCCTTATCCAAACTAATCAAAAGACAGAGAGAGAACACCCAAATTAAAAATCAGAAATGAAAAGGGAACATAACAATAGCAAGCCGCCAGCTAACATCAAATTAAATGGAGAGAAACTCAAAGCAATTTTACTAAAATCAGGAACAAGACAAGCTGTCCACTCTCTCCATATCTCTTCAACATAGTGCTTGAAGTTCTAGCAATGGCAATAAGGCAACATAAGGAAATCAAGAGAATTTGAATTGGAAAGAAATGACTTAAACTTTCGTTATTTGCAGACGATATGATAGTGTACATAAGTGACCCCAAAAACTCTACCAGAGAACTCCTACAGATGACAAACAACTTCAGTAATGTGGCAGGATACAAGTTCAACTAAAAAAAAATCATTAGCCTTTCTATACACAAAAGATAAAAAAGCTGAGAGGGAAATTAGAGAAACATCACCTTTCACAGTAGCTATAAATAGCAAAAAGTATCTCTGGGTAACACTAACCAAGGAAGTGAAAGTCCTATTTGACAAGAACTTTACGTCTTTGGAGAAAGAAATTGAAGAGGATACCAGAAAATGGAAAGATCTCCCATGCTCTTGGATTGGTAGGATCAACATAGTAAAAATGGCAATTCTACCAAAGACAATCTATATTGTCAATGAAATCCACATCAAAATCTCAACAAAATTTTTCACAGAACTTGAGAGAACAATAAACAACTTTATATGGAAAAACAACAACAACAAAAAAAAACAGGATAGCCAAAACAATATAGAATAAAGGAACTTCTGGAGGCATTACCACCCTTGATATCAAACTTTATTACAGAGCTACAGTAATGAAAACAGCTTTGTATTGGTATAAAAACAGAAACATTGACCAATGGAAACGAATTGAAGACCCAGATATTAATCCACACACCTGTGAACACCTGATTTTTTGACAAAGAAGCTAAAATTATAAAATGGAAGAAAGAAAGCATCTTCAACAAATGGTGCTGGCCTAACTAGATGTCAACCTGTAGAAGAATGAAAATAGATCCATAGCTATCACCATGCACAAAACTGAAGTCCCAATGGATTAAAGACCTCAATATAAATCTGACCACAATAAACCTGATAGAAGAGAAAGTGGGAAGTAGCCTGCAATGCATGGGCACAGGAGACTACTTCCTATGTATAACCCCAGTAGCACAGACAATAAGAGCAACAATGAATAACTGGAACCTCCTGAAACTGAGAAGCTTCTGTAAAGCAAAAGACACAGTCAATAAAACAAAAAAGCAGCCTTCTGACTGGGATAAGATCTTCATCAGCACTACATCAGACAAAGGACTGATATCTAGTATATAGAAAGAAATCAAGAAACTAGACATTGAAGTTCTAAATAACAGAGTTAAAAAAAGGGGTACTGAATTAACAGAGAATTCTCAACAGACGAATTTCAAATGGTCAAAAGATACTTAAGGGTATGTTCAACTTCCTTAGCTATCAGGGAAATGCAAATCAAAACAACTCTGAAATACTATTTTACACCTGTCAGAATGGCTAAAATAAAAAACAAACAAACACCAATGATAGCTTATGCTGGAGAGGATATGGAGTAAGAGGAACACTCATCCATTGCTGGTGGGAATGCAATCTGGTGCAACCACTTTGGAAATCAGTGTGGCAGTTTCTCAGAAAATTGGGAATCAACCTACCTCAGAATCTAGCAATACCACTCTTGGGAATATACCCAAAAGATGCCCAATCAGGCTACAAAAGCATTTGTTCAACTATGTTTACAGCAGCATTATTTGTAATAGCCAGAACCTGGAAACAACCTAGGTGCCCCTCAAAGGAGGAATGGAGAAAGAAAGTGTGGAATATATTCATATTAGAGTACTACTCAGTGGTGAAAAAACAATGACATCTTGAATTTTGCATACAAATGGAAGTAGAAAATCCTCCACTGAGTGAGATAACTCAGAGTCAAAAATATGAATATGGTATGTACTCACTCGTTAGTGGATTCTAGCCATAAACAAAGAACATTGATCCTATAGTTCATGATCCTAGAGAAGCTAAGTAATAAGGTGAACCCAAAGAAAAACACATAGAGATTCACCTGGAAATTGGAAACAGAAAAGATCGCCTGGTAAAAGTTGGCAACATTGGGGGGGAAGGGAGAGTGAAGGGGAGAGGAGGGGAGAACAAGAGGTGAGAACGGGAGGGTTGGAGAGAGCTTGGGGGAGCGGAATGATTGAGATGGAGGAAGGACAGACATGGGAGTAGGGGAGGAAATATTTTAACTGAGGAAGCCTTTTTGGGGTTGGTAAGAGTCTTGGCTCTTGAGGGGCTCCCAGGAGTCCACTAGGGTGACCCAGCTAGGACCCCGGTCAGTGAAAGAAAGGATGCCTATCTGGCACTGTCCTGTAGTCAAACTGATGACTATCTTGAATATCACCATAGAACCTTCGTCTAGTGGCAGATGGAGATAGAGTCAGAGTCCCACATTGGAGCGTTGGACTGACCTCCCAAGGTCCAGTTGAAGAGCAGAAAAGGAGGAATATATGCAAGGAAGTCAGGACCACAGGGGGTTTACCCATTGAGACAGTCTGCCTGAGCAAACAGGAAGTCGCCAATTCCAGCTGGAGTGGGAATGAATGAGCATGGGATCAAACTGGTCCCTCTGAATGTGACTGACAATTGGGGAAGACTGAGGGTCCAGTGTCAATGACACTGGTGTTTGGCTCTACTGTATGCACTGGCTTTTGGGGATCCTCTTTTCTTTGGATGCAGACCTTGCTCAGCCTGGATGTAGTGGGGAGGGCCTTGGACTTCCCACAGGGCATGGTGCCTTGCCCTCTCTTAGGACTGAAGGGGAGTGGGGGAGTGGGTGTGTGTGGGGAGCTGGAGGGAAGTGGGAGGAGAGGAGAAAGTGTGAATTGTGATTGGTATTATTTTTAAAGTAATAAAAAATAAAGAATTCCTTTCCCATTACTGAGTTCCTCTTAGTTGATGACTCTAAGCTCACTAATGACTTTTTAGAGGACTATAGATACAAGAATTTGGGGCATATATACTTAAGATTGGTGTGTCTTCCTGGGTAATTGTTCCCTGGATTACAATGTAATGTCTTTTATCTCTTATGGTTAGTTTTAGTTTAAAGACTGCTTTATTGGAAATTAGGACACCAACACTTGCTTGCTTCATGGTCCCAAATTTCTTCTCTTCCTTATGTATCCCTACCTTCTTCCCTAACACTGTTAATTTTCTTCTAACTGCCTTAACCATAAATATTTGGGAATATACCAATATCAGGCATTTTCTGATACTTAAGTAATTGAATTTGAAAATGTTAATTAGATCTAACTCTCCCAGTCAAAAGTAGAATTTCTTAAAATTTATCTGACCTATATTATAGTAACATTTCAGTACATTTTTAAAAAAATTTTATGTAACATTAATCTTAAGTCAACTTGGGACCTAGATCTCTTTTTGTTGAAAATCAAGATGATAAGTAATTGACATATGAGAATACAGTTCCAAGACACAAGGCTTTCTTAACATGTGGGAAGTCCCGTGTTCAATCCTCCACACTGCAAAAGATGAAAATACCTATTCATCAGGCGATGAAAGGAGACAGAGACAGAGACCCAAATTGGAGCACCGGACAGAAATCTCAAGGTCCAAATCAGGAGCAGAAGGAG
>NC_022035.1:14493692-14502078 GCF_000317375.1 Microtus ochrogaster | reverse complement strand
GGAGGAGGCGGAAATCCTCAATAAATAAATAAATTAAAAAAAAAGAAAAAGAAAATACCTATCTAAGTAAATACACAGATAAATTAAAGAAGAATACACTCCTAATAAAGGAGTAAGCGAAGGATTAATATCAATTAAAGTTCTGCTGAACTAAAGAATTTCTTGCTAAATCCACGCAGTGGTGGTGCTTGCCTGTAATCTTAGCACATGGGAGGTAGAGGCAGGCAGATCTCTGAGTTTGAGCCTTGTTAGTGTAGTCTACAGAGCAAGTTGTAGGACATCAAGGCTGTTACATAGTAAAATATTGTCTCTCAAAAAAACAAACAAAAAGTACAAAAAGAAAGAAAGAAAAAAATCTTGCTGAGATGAAAAATCCCAAAAAAGTTATGGCAATGAGATTTTGTTTTCAATTTAGTTGTCTTCAATCTAAGTCAAAAAATTGTCCCAAATTACTTGAAATTTTTAGGGGAATCAATTAAAAGTTACCTATTTCTGTGTAAATTTGTATATTATAAAATATTTAGGAAACATATTACATGGAGTTTTCTTTGTAGAAGGAGCGGTGGGCCGCTTCCCACCGCCTGGCTCCCAGCCAGCGGCTAGCTTTACCCAAAATAATTACATGGAAACTGTATTCTTTTAAATACTGTCTGTCCCATTATCTGTGGCTTCTTACTGGCTAACTCTCACATTCTGATTAAGCCATTTCTAATAATCTGTACAGCACCAGGCCACAAGGTGGCTTACCGGAAAGGATTCTAGCCTACGTCTGTCTGGGGTCGGAAAATCATGGTGACTGCCTGAGGCATCTGCCTCATTGCCTTCTATCCTGCATCCTGTTCTGTTTACTCCACCTACCTAATTTTCTGTCCTATCATAGGGCCAAGACAGTTTCTTTATTAACCAATGAAAGAAAAACATAGATAACCCTCCTCCATCATTTCTTAATTTGTAATTTCTCCTAATTTGAGTCTCTCTGGGTCATGAGCCCAACATTTGTTACTTGGGAGTAATCAGTGTAGATTCTCTTAGCCTTTCGAAAATTATAGGAAGAAACTCTGAAGACTTTTAAATTTCACTTGTTCAACTACTTTCCCTGTGAAATATAGGCATACAAAGCTGCGCAATCTTGTCCTGGGAGCTAACAGTAGGCTTATGTTCTTTGAGAGACCTTTATTATTTTTTATATGACTGATTCTAAGAAGGAATAAAGAGAAAAAAAGAAAGATTGGGTTAGATGGAGAAGTGGAGAGAGGAAACTATAATCAGAATGTATGGTCTGAAAATATCTCTGTGTCCCTCTATCTCCCTCTGAGTTGAAAACTCTGTGATCTACTCCGTTGGTGGTCTCAGGGTTAAAACACAAACAAATCTTCCATAACATTAGGACGCCCCCCTAAAAAAGAATTGTGAAAGTCCTTTTTCAATGATATCCAGTAGTGACTTTGGGCCTTCAGGCCCACCTGCATGCATTCAAACACATGCACATCTACATAAAAAGGTAAACAAAATACCAGAGAGAGGGAAGGAGGAAAGAAGGAAGGAAGAGAGAGAAAATAAAAGCATATCTGCCAAGAGAGGTCACACGATGTGGGAGTCCCCTCTGTATGTGGTAAATAACATTGGTTAATAAAGAAACTGTCTTGAACCTCTGATTGGGTAGACAAGAGCTAGGTGGGGAAAACTAAACTTAATGCTGGGAGAAAGAAGGTGGGGTCAGGGAGCGCCATGGAGTTGCAACTGGAGACAGATGTGCTGCAACTTTGCTCTTAGGACATGACCTCGTAGTGATGCACAGCTTAATGGAGATGGGTTAGATTAAGATGTAAGAGTTAGCAAATAAGAAGGTAGAGCAAATGGGCCAAGTAGTGATTTGAATAATATGGTTTCTGTGTGATTATTTCAGGGCTAAACAGCCAAAAACAAACAAGTGGCCTCCTTACAACAGTCACAAGTCCTACTCAGGAAATTTCTGCTATTTTTATTGTTGTTGTTAAATGGAAATATGTGTCAGTCAAACTTCTTCCTAAATAACTGCATTTATGCACATAGCATAGAGTTGCTGTCAGCTTTGATCAGAAAAGCTTTCTTTCTTCTTTTTTTCCTTTTTTACAGTGGTCAACAGTAAAGGCAGAGATTCATAAATGGTCAAAGTACTGAGAATAAATAATTGATGTCTAGCCATAAATAGGGCATTTACATTAACCCCTCCAATGCTCAAGGGACATCACTGAAGAAGGGAAGAATGAATCTAAAAGGCAAAGGAAAGAAATGGTACTGTGAAATATTTACTTCCAGGCAAGATAGAACTGCCTATTCAAGTTCATGTACTTATTTTTTTTTTAAAAAAAAGAAAGGGTATTCAGTTGAAGTGCCATTTACAGATAATTCATACTGTTCACAGAAGTCATATATTACTAAATGAAAATCTTGCTATAAAGGATAGAATGACATGCTATCACTTATTGGTCATGGAGGCTCCAAAGCAACCCCTAAGCAATACAGCTATCATCAATAGTCTGAGATCACATTGTTATAGACATCACATACTTTGCTTGCAAAACACAGATAAATTGGGATGGAACTGATCTAGAAGTTTCCCCACCACAGAGTAACTCTCATAGTACAAGCAGATGCTAGGCAGTGTTCTGGTTCATCAATGTTCCTACCCAACTGTAAGATTTTCAGTGACAAAACTAATTTGCTAGACAAAATGTATTTGTTGATAGAATAGTAGCATGGATGCAGTGAAAATGCCAACTACCTTAAGATTGGGATTGAAAACTGCCCTATGGTAACTTGAATAAGAACGCATGCCATAGACTCCTATAGCTGAATGCTTGGTCATAGGAGAATTGCCCTACTTGTTAGCGTAGGATATGTAACCTTGTTGAAATACATGTGGCCTTATTTGACTCAGTATGTCACTGAGAGTCAGCTTTGAGGTTTCAAAAGACCATGACAGTTCCAGTGGCTCTCTCTTTTTGCTGCCTTGACATCCAGATGTAGAATTTTCAGATCCTCCTCCTCCTCATGCACCTTGTCTGGCTGCATACTGCCATGTTTCCCACCATGAGGAAAATGGACTAAAACTGTAAACTATAAGTCAGCCCCAATTAAACAATTTCCTTTAAAATAGTTACTGTGGTCATGGTGTTTCTTCACATGAATAAAAAATGGGGGAGGCATCATGCCTATCAGTGCAAACCTGGACAAAGCCTCATAAGTGAAAGTAGAGTCATAGGACCTAGGAAAATTTTTCACTGGTATTTTTATGAATAGACATGTTATAAGACATCCTCTAAATATTTATGTTTATCCCTATAGACCAGCTGTGCTCAGAAAACTTTTTTTTTTTTTGCCCAAGATTTTAGTGAAAGCAGAGCCTCACAGTATGCCAGAGTGAAGAGAACAAGTAACCTGTTAGTGCAGAGTTTGAAATAGATCTTATCTATCAATTCTTCTAGGCTAAGAGTGCATGGTGATAGGGTGTGAAAAGGAGGCAAGAGTCAGAGGCTGAGGAGGAGAGCTAGGAAATTCTGTCTTCTAGGCACAGAATGGTGGCTGTAATCATGCACTTAATCTATAATTATCTGTGCAAGTTTCATCCATATTAGACTTGGCAGCAACCATTGTCCCATAGGTGCTGCTTAACACAAGAATGGAGAACGAACGCTTGGAACAAAGAAAGGGTATGGTGAGAGTGGAAGAGGGGTGCAAGAGGATACTGGGTGATTAAAAAAATAATATACATGTGAAATAATGAAAATATAATAAATGAAACATTCACATATTGACAGCAGAAATAAAAAGGATTAGCTCAGAGTTTGAACACTATTGCCAGAGCCTATATTTTAATATTCTGTGTTTAGTCTTTACAATTAATTTACAGAAAGCACAGTAGTCTTTTGTGAATATGATTTCTGCTTCTTGTGCATAATTCTGTCTCAGAAAGAGAGAGAAAGAGAGAGAGAGAGAGAGAGAGAGAGAGAGAGAGAGAGAGAGAGAGAGGCTGAATGCCAGATATCTAAATCTACGTTTCTGAGCTCTCTGAAAGTGGTGTCATTTGACAAGCCCATCAAAATTTTGACTACCAAGAGCAGTGACAACAGTGACTTGCATTATTATCTGGCCAGCTCTTCTCTGCCCCTTTATGTGGTTCTGAGATGTCTGTTAGATTGGCCTGCAAAGGTTCATTTGCTACACAGTGATGACAATTACCTCTCTCCTCCTCTTTCATAGCCTTTTAATCTCTAAACTGAAAATTTTGTCAACAAAATTTATAAATATCCCCGTTGTGTCCAGGCTAATGAATCCAGGATATTATGCTGAGTGGTGCATATGCCAGCAAACCAAGCCCACTACAGGGAAAGTAAATAACACAGGAAGGCACCCAACATGCAAATAAACCTGGTGACAGTTTTCAAGGGAAGGAAGTAGGATCAGTGGTCATAAGCCAGGTTCCCAGGATTGGATTAGAATTAAATGATTGGCCCAGAGTGTTCAAAGGATTCACTGTAATGTCAAGTAGAATGCCTGTGACCTAAGCAGATCAGCACTGAGAAGTCATAGACCTCCTGACACAGAAGCCTACTTTGTTGCTATTTTCTGATCTTTCTAATTACTCCATGAGACATATCATATTTTACCCAATGTTTTATCAAAACAAACTGCCCTTTCAAAGTGGCATTTTGTTGATATACTTGAGAATCTCAACAGGATGTGCTCAGCAGCCTGCCTCTTTCTGTCATGTGAAGAACAGTAGAGCGGAGTACAATGTATGCCAAAATCTTGACAAAGTATTTAATGCTTTATTCTGTGGTTTCTTTTCTATATTGAGCGTAACCCTTAACCCAGATGACACAGGCATCTCTGCTTTTAGCTGTTGAGACCTTCATCCTTTGTGAGGAGCAGGGGCATAAATCACAGCATACTTCCTGATTCTTTTTTTCAATTAATTAATTTTTTTATTGAAACTTATCACCTCCTTCCCTCCTCCCACTTCCTTCCCCTCCCCCCACTCCCCCCCCTCTTCCCTCTCCATTCCTAAGAGCAGTCCAGGTGCCCTGCCCTGTGGGAAGTCCAAGGCCCTTCCCCCCTCCATCCAGGTCTAGGAAGGTGAGCATCCAAACAGACTAGGCTCCCACAAAGCCCATCCATGAAGTAGAATCAAAACCCAGCGCCATTGTCCTTGGCTTCTCCATCAGCCTCCACCATCAGCCACATTCAGAGAGTCCGGTTTGATCACATGCTCCGTCAGTTCCAGTCCAACTGGCCTTGGTGATCTCCAACGGGACTTCCTGATTCTTTAAAATGACCCACTACTGTGAAGTCTCCCCTCCTGCTGCCCTTTTCCTGAAATAAACAAGATACTTTTTTCTGGTCTGCATATGTTCAGGATGTCTTCAAGGGTCTACCAAGGGTTAGCGTCAGTTTTTGCTTTAAGATCTGTTTTAAATTCAAATCTGTGGCAAATTGGAATCAATGGTTATGCTCATATAAGAGGCTAGGGAAGGAAGCTGGAAAGAAAGATTAGCAGATATCCTCAAGGGTATACCATTAATAATCCTGGAGCTTTTGTTGCCAAGAGTCAGGCATTTGTATCACCCAGAACTGTTTTGTTTCCCCTTGTCTGAAATTGCTTGCTCTAGTTATATTTCCTTCTGCAGAAGCATGTCCAGGGCCCCGGGTCTTCTCCAGCATGTAGCTCAGTAAACATATGACACAAGATCCATAGTCTTCTGTACCGTTTCCAAATTACCATTCTCAAAGAACTAGAGAAACCATCCCTTAAGTTTAAAAAAACACAAATTTCAAGTTGAAGTTCCTTAAACAATTTTGATTAGAGGAAATCAAAAGCCAGTAGCTATTTTTCTACTCTCTTTTAAGATGAACTAATATGTCATCAATTTTCTAACTGATAGGGGTCTAAAAGATCAACCAGCGTGGTAAGATGTTCTTTATATCTGTTCATTCATTCATGCTTCTTCATTCACCCCTCAGACACTGATTATTACCTCCTGGGGACAAGCACGACTAGGTCCTGCACAGCAGTGCACTTTCATGGTGAAAGACTGAACAAAGAACAGTCCCTTCATCCACTTTAAAAGTTGATCCTGAAATTTGAGTGAGTAAATTCAACAGTACTGCTGCTACATCCAACGAATTGCATGGGGTATTTCACAGACTTGTCTTCACTTTAATTTTGTTTTTTAGTTTCTGCTACTTTATGTAAGATGTTTTTTTAAATATTTTTATTAAAAATCTCCGCCTCCTCACTGCCTACCATTTCTCTTCCCCTCCCCTTGCTCCCCTCCCCCTCCCTCTCCAGTCCAAAGAGCATTTTAATTTTTAAATTATATATATTTACTTACTTGGTTTGTGTGTATATGTATGTAAATCTGTATGGGAATAGAAGTCCCATGGCCCTAGCATAGCAGTCATAGCTCAACTTGCGGAAGCTGCTTCTCTCTTTGTACCATGTAGATCCTGTGAGTCAAACTCAGCTTGTCAGGCTGAGGGGGTAATTTCACTTCACTGTGGAGTCAGCTTGCCATCCCACGTTCATGCACAAAAAATAAAATGAACCTAAGCAATCAACACTTACTGCCTAATGGCAAGAATACAAACAGACTATACCTGTGGAGCCGTATAAAATCATCCTACTGCTTACAATTCCCAATGGACCTCTTTCCTGTATTCTTTACTTCTGCATCTTTACTTGAACTTAATGGCCTGAACAACCCAAACTCCTAACACTATTCCACGAATAAACTGGCAAAAATTACCAGTGCACAACAAAGGAATATGAATAAAAGCTTTATTGGCTTTCTTTGTTATCACTGACAATTGGAGAGATTGCTGAGTAAATAATGGACTACATGGAAAGTCAAAATGCAAGACTCTTTTCCCCAACATACGTAGAGTATGCATTCTGCAGAATGCTGTGGTTGAGAGCTTCATAGACAGTGCAAGGAGTCTTATCGATGCGCAGGATTATAGGTGACAAGAAGAACAGACAAGCAGCAGTATTCTAGCAGCCTATGTTCCATTATCAGAAAGCAGGGAGAGTTTCCTGGCAGCATCAATAATTGTGTAGTTACCACATGGAAACTACCATAAATTTAGCTATACCTCATTAATCAGAAAGAACATCTGGACTGCTTATGCATGCAGTGAATAATGATTTAGCAGCTGTGAATGTGAAAATAAGTCTTATGTGAGATTTGGAAAATAGGGATAATACTTATATCATCTAGACAGAAACTCCAAGTTGCATGATTTATTTTATTCCTTCTAGGAATAAATACAAATTATCTCTCCTGAAGAAAACAAATAATGATTTTTCTGCCCTGAGCAATGTCTGTGACTGTTAATACTCTGGTAGCACACATTTGGCTAATCAATAAACCTACCATAAAGTAAATTGCTTTTTGTAGTGTATTGGAAAGATTTTAATTTGCTTTGAAATTTATATGAATTGATTTTTTAATACAATGCTTTTCTGTGACTGAGGTTTCTGTGATCTCTTTTGTCCCATGTCTGTGTTCTGCGGTTCACTTCACAGAACAGGAACTTTGGCTCGAGTTCAAATCCTGGTCCTGTCACTTAGAGCTGCACTGTTCCTCTTAGCTCCCTGGGAAATTTTTATTCCTTAGCTTCACAGTTAGGATCTCTCCTTCCAGAATTTCTCTCACTTTGCATGTTAAAGCTGTTCCTTTTTAACACTACAAATCACAACTGTATTTTGTTTTCATCTGACCGTTCTGTCTGTTTCTTTCCATTCTCTCACTTAGAATTCTAAAGTAATCGATGTATCTTGCATCTTCTTCCACAGCTTCCTAGCATTCTCAGTTAGTTCAAATCTGGCACCAGCATGTCATGGAACGTGTTCCTTATATTCTGACTCAGTCATACATTCACAATATGTTAACACATCCTCCTAGTTTTCCCTTGAATTTAACTCATTGTGCTCTTGTCTTTTGAGTTATCATGATATCTTATCAGCTCATTCTCTTGAATGAGCTGAAAAAGGACATCTCTGCAAAAGGACAATGGAATAAAGTTTTATTCAGAGGTTCCTCTATATTGAAAGGGGAGAATACAGAAAAGAACAGGTGGGTCAGATTTATAGGCTATGGGGACTGTCAGGGCCATGCCAATCAGACACAGTATTTTAAGTGAGTTATTACTCACTGGGATGAAGCATGTTAAAATACAGAGTACTTGCTTTTGAAAACTACTTGTCTCAGCTCCCAAGAATGAGCTATCTTGTAAGAGTCATAAAGTTAGTTTACGATCCTTCCTTGCTTCCTTCCTTGCTTCCTTGCTTCCTTGCTTCCTTGCTTCCTTGCTTCCTTCCTTCCTTCCTTCCTTCCTTCCTTCC
>NC_022035.1:14485881-14493592 GCF_000317375.1 Microtus ochrogaster | reverse complement strand
TTTCTTTCTTCCTTCTTTCTTTCCTTCCCTCCATCCCTCCCTCCTTCCCTCCTTCCTTCCTTTCTCCCTCCCTCCCTCCCTCCCTTTCTTTCTTCCTTCCTTCCTTCCTTTTACCAAAACAAATCTGAAAAAAAATGGTGGCTGTAACCTCTGCTTACTCTACTCCCTTTAGACTTTTTCCTTTTCAAAAGAGCAATCTGAGAAGCCAATTTCCATGCTTACTGCAAGGTCCTTGGAAGGTTTTCTAATTCAGCCTTATACTCATTTAGACATAGATGCATACATTCTATGTACAAACCAGAGAGTCACAAGCTCTATCTACTGCCATGCTGTTCCCTGAGCTCTTTGTTTGGACCTCCAAATATCAATTCATATTTAATAAGTGCAGAAAAGAAACTACCAGAAAGTAATTTGAATTCTCAGCATCAGGCTTACCTAACTCTTTCTTAATTTTGAAGGTTAAAGTATTGTCTTTAACCAAGACTTTTCTCATTTCAGTGATACTTTTCATTACCCACCACTTCCAACGCACATGCTCACATCCTACCACGTGCAAGAAGAGTCCACTGACCTCTCTTTTAACCCTTCAATTCATAACCTGGCTATTTCCTAAAACAGTTCATTTAGTCATTGACTGCTATGTGGCTGCTCTTGTATTGAGAAGTGTGCTGAGATAAAATAGAGGGTTTTAAATTTAAATTGAAGCCAAGGACATCAAAAAGTTACTTCATAGATTTCCTAAAATTAGTTATAAAAATGATTTTGACAACAGTGAACACTTTTTGCCATGTCTCTCAAGCTTCATAAACTCCAATTTAGGATGGTCAACACTTACTTTGACGAAAATTCCATAACTAGTTTTCTAAGGACTGTGCATGGTTTGGAAATAAATAATATTCTAATCTAGCTATAGTCTAGCTAAATAAATTAATATCTAAATTTTGTGGAAATCTCACTTAACAGATCAGATCTTTCTAGTTTCTAAGATGTACAGGACATCAGCAACACATTTAAATTCGAAGAAATAAAATAGAAAGAGAAAATAAGAGAAAAATAATATTTACTCTTTACTAAATAAAATTTTTTGAAAAATATTTCGATGAAATAGGTACATCAAATTCTCATTAAAAATCTCTACTGTCAACTGTACTTTTTAAAATGCTTATTTTCAATAGGCCTTATTCAGTAGTACATCACAATGTATGGAGAATTCAGTGCTTCTTAGGAGCTATGAATGTCCATATATACCTGGTCAATATAATACCCTTTGAGATTCATGTTTGAAGCTAGAAGGGCTCATAAAAGGGAATCTATTCTCATACCAGTAATAATTTCACATACAGAAATAAAATGGTTGAAAATAATGTATAATAGAAAAACTAAAAGTATCTATTTTAATTGATCAAGGAATGTTTAATTTGTAAAAGTGTCTCACAGCAAACTGAGTATGTATATTTGAGTCTTTGCCCTAATCTTAGCTAAAGAGTGGCTACAAAACATTTAACTTCTGTTAGCTTTAAGTATATCTTTATGTGTGCATACTTCATTTAGATAATTGAACACTTATTAATAAAAGTGAACCCATATTAAATGACCATGCTGAAATCAAAAATTGAAAAATTTTGTAAATAAAGATTTTTTCCTAAGAGTAAATAAATTAAAAAATAATTGTATGATACAGTATCTTGAACAATAAAATGTTTTACAATTTTGTAGATCACATGCAAATTAGCATGACTGAGAATTTACATAATACTTTTGCTTTTAATGTCTTAAAAAAATCAATCTTCCTCCTAAATAAAATGTAACATATTTACTTCAAAAGGGAACAGAAATTACTTACTTAATATTTATAAATACCTTAGATTTCATAAATTATTTTTACCTTTCACTTAAGTAAAATTATATAATATATATGATATATATTTTTGTTTGGAATAATATATGAAATAATATGTACAAATTGTGTTCAATATAATAGACCATACAATACAAATTATCATCATAAGTGTACATAGTTTTTCATCTGCCCAGAATATTAATCCACTGATATCTTAATAAAAATGATTATAGGAAATGTGTGTATCAATTGCTAGACATTATCTATCTTTAAATTTAATATTCATATTATAAAATGCCTAAGTAAATATAGCATAAAATGTTGCCTTAATGAAATGTTATCTGAAATTTTTTGTTCTAGATAATTACTGAGCAAAACACAATTAAGTTAAAAAATATGATTTAAGAAAAAACTATACAAACAGAACATATATACTATCTCTTCCTCTAAGAATATCATTCCTAGAATGGTATATAATTTCAAATTTATGAACATAAGTAGAAACATTTCTGCAACCCAAATTGAGTTTGGACCTCTGCTTGGCTTTCTATATTCCATGTCTCACAATAACATGGATGCATTATTATTGTACATAGTATATTTAATGCTCAAAAATCACCTGGAAACTGCTATTATGTTTATTGTCTTTAACATTTTGGCTTTTGTTAAAGACGCCATTATTTCATCAAAATATACATAGAATTTGCATCTCTCACTTAGCAACATATATGTGCTATTTCCATATCTTTTCACAGCTTGAGGAAACTTTTGATTTAAAACTTTTGGTTTTTAAACTATCATATATGAATATTTTATTTACTTAGTTCTCACCCCTATGTCTCCCCATTCAACTCCTCCCATATACTCCAGCATGACTCCTTCTGAAATTCATGGTCTCTTCTTCCTCATTATTTTTAAACACACATATGATGTGGGAGAGTCTTCTGTTTTGTGTTGATTTCATTGGTTAAAAAAAGGAACTGCCTTGGCCCTGATAGAACAGAAAATTAGGTAGGCGGAGTAGACAGGACAGAATGCTGGGAGAAAGAAGCCGAGTCAGTCAGTCAGTTGCCATGACTCTCCTCTCTGAGATGGATGCCCATTATACTCGTCCCGGTAAGCCACACTCAAGTGGCAATACGGATATTAGAAATGAGTTAGATCAATAGCCGAGGTCCCCATTTAGTTCCCTGGACAGTGAGGATAAAGAACCTGAAATGACCCTACCCTATAGCAACACTGACGAATATCTTGCATATCATCACAGAACCTTCATCTGGGGATGGATGGCGTTAGAGACATAGACCCACACTGGAGCACTGGACTGAGCTCTCAAGGTCCCAATGAGGAGCAGAAGGAGGGAGAACATGAACAACGAAGTTGGGACCACGAGGGGTGCACCCACCCATTGAGACAGTGGAGCTGATCTTTTGGGAGCTCACCAAGGCCAGCTGGACTGTGACGGAAAAAGCATGGGATGTATCTGGTCTCTCTGAACATGGCAAACAATGAGGACTGATGAGAAGCTAAGGACAATGGCACGGGGTTTTGATCCTACTTAATGTGCTGGCTTTGTGGGAGCCTAGCCAGTTTGGATGTTCACCTTCCTAAATATAGACGGAGGGGGGAGGACCTAGGACTTACCACAGGGCAGGGAACCCTGACTGCCCATTGGACTGGAGAGGGAGGGGGAGAGGAGTGGGGGGAGGGGGAGAAGGGTTGGAGGAGGGGGGGAAGGCTGGGAGGAGGGGGAGGGAAATGGGAGGCTGGGAGGAGGTGGAAACTTGTTTTTTTCCTTTTCTCAATAAAAATAAAAATAAATAAATAAAAAAAAGAGGTTATAACTAATGGGCCAGGCAGTGTTTACAAGAATAAAGTTTCTGTATAAATATTTCAGGGCATACGCTAGCCATGCGGGAGCTGGGACGGCCGGAACACAGCCCACGGCTCCACCCTCAACACACACACACACATGTACAAAGATGCACAACTTACAGAGCCCATTAATTGATGTTTTTTGTTTTAATTTTATCTTAAGCCTGAAAAGCTTTGCTTTGTATTGATGGAACACTATTTAATCCATTTATAAACTGAAGAACATTTTTTAACTTCCTACAAATATTGATAATTATGAATAAAGTGTGCAAGTTTCAATGGATTCTGATTGTTTTAACTAATAGTGAAAATTATGATTACTATATCACAAGGTCACTATATATTTTGTTTATGAGGAAACTTCAAATTGTTCTTCACAATTATAATTTTTTTTACATTCAAACAAGTTCACCCTCCCTCCTCTCCTTCCTTTCCCTATCCCCACATCCTTCCTATCCCTTTCTCCATCTCTCCTCAAAAAGGGTAAAGACTCCCATTGGAGTCAACAATACATTGCATAACAAGTTGGGGCAGGACCAGGTTCTTCCTCTCTGCATCAAGACTGAGCAAATAAGGAATAGGTATCAAAAAGCCAGCCAACGTGCCAGGATCAGATCCTGGTCCCACTGCTATGGCTCCACAAACAGATCAAGCTACAAAACTGTCACCCAAATGCAAAACACCTACATCAGTGCCATACAGGTTCCCCAGCTGTCAGTCTAGGGTGTGTAGCTACCACGAGCTCAGGTTAGCAATAACATCTTAAATTCCCACTGATAATGAATGGGCAATCTAGGTAGTACATTAGTTACTTGTATCAAGACCACACCATAAATATTTGAAAAGAGCAATTTAAGAGAAGAAAGACTTATCTTGGCTTGCAGATTGAGGGAATATAGTGTATCATGTCAGGAAAGCATGGTGACATAATTAAGGAATGATCCAGTCACATTCTACTTGCAGCCCAGAAACAGTAGTGAAGGCTTACTCTCATCTCCCCTTTTTCCTTTGTATGGAATGGTGCTGCTCACACTTAGCGGGGGTCTTTTTTTTTTTTCAGTTCGTACATGTCTTCTGATTCTCTTGACAATATTCTGTTAACAAGTACAGAATTCTTATGAAGAATATTTTAGCAACATATCTTTTCAGATATCATGAAATTGATGTAATATCCAAAAATGTTACCACCAAAAATTAGGTCATGTGATGTTTCTTCAGTGTTATTTTTTCGTAGTTGTGTAATATTTTACTTTCCACATATATGTTCATTAATAAATACCTAAATTTTACAAACTATTTACTGATTTTTTTCCCTGACTTTACTGATTATTTTAAGTACTGTCTGTGGCCCCGTGGCCCTGCCTAGAAGCAGCTCCCTGCTACTTAGACTGTGGCCTGGCGGGTCTTTTAGTTCTACCTGCACTGACTTTATTGCTGACAAATGTAGCTTTTGACTAAGTCTCTATCACTCTATTTACCAATAAAGACTCAGGAGTCAGATGCTCGGGTGAAAACCTGCTAGATCAGGGATGCCGAAAAGCAACCAGATGACCTTCAATTTTGGCTGGAGACCCAGCATGAGAGAGTCTCATATAACAGTCCCAAACCAAAAACACCACGAAACTCCAGGTGCCTCTCTATTTTTTACTGTGCATCTCTCTATCCATCTTCCTGGTTCCTCCATGCTCTCCATGGCTAATTCCTGTCAACAAGTTGCCGGCTTTTCCCTATGATCCATGCTTGATTTTATTAATACAGCTTCCGGTTTCACAATGAGGTCCTGTATCCTACAACAGTTTGCTTCTTAATTGAAATGCAGTAAAATCAGAATTCTTAGAAATGATTCTATGAGACACAATTATCCAAAGTTGAAATCACATTTATGAAACAAAGTTAAGAAAAGATGCTCTATTATATTATTATACAATAAAGTTAGTTCCCTTTACAGGGAAAATAAAAATTGAAGAGAAATAAAAGAAAGTATCAGCAGACATATAATATTGTACTTACACTGAATCTAGAGAAATGACATATCTTTTTGCTTTGAATCACCATTTACTGAAATCATGCCTCTTCTTTCTAAAAATATCATTGTACAATATTTCATTAGTGTACTATTCTACTAGAAAATCTGTGATTTTTTTGTGTTTGTGTATCTGGAAATGATTACAAGTATTTTCTTTTAAAATCTAGTTTTAATTCTTAAAGATTAATAGTCTCCTCAAAGACAGAGAAACTTTGAGAGATTATCTACTGGTCCAGTTGTGAATGTCAACATCTATAAGATAATCAGAACAATAAGCATGGTATCTATGCTATTGGCTTCTGAAACCATCTGTCCCTGTGCCATGTTGCTCTCACAGAAAGGTCATAGTCCATTAAAATAATATAGTCAAGAAGAGGTGACTTAAATTGTCTCTGCACAAAGCAAGGCATGCTTTACAGTGACTGGTGGTTCCATTTTGATTTAAGTTTCTGTTATTTTTGTAGCTTGCTTTTGCATCTCTTTTGCTGAAGAAGAGAAAGGACATACTAAGCAAATTCTCAAAAATATTGGGAGAGGGAATATTCAGAATAAAGTTAACGGTTGCTTCCTCATTAAAACTGCCAATGTGTGAAATTACAAGCATTGTTTTATCAAGGTGATGATCATTCTTATCACCTTAATACAAATTTACTAATTCATACTACTCAAAAAAATCAACTTTAAAGATAGAAGTTAGAAATTTAGAAAGCCCAAGATATGCTTCACAGAACTTTTTGCAATTAGATACCAGACAGTTGAAGAACAAACTAACAGTGTGTATATACAATAAAAGAACCTGCATAAATTTCATTTAAGGAAATCCCTGAATACCCATCTCCATCGAATCTACCATTAGCAAAGCAATAAAAGTGATCTCATCCAGGAACCTTGGGTGGGTAATATTGGTTGGACTTAACAGTTTCCCCCCACAAAGAATGTGAGTACTTGGGTAATAAGCAATGAAGTCACAATCCTAAGTAAGTCATTTAATTGAATTGAATCTTTCTACCAGTTCTTTCTTATTTTCCTTCCATTCTTTCTTCCATTTATCATTTTCCTTCTTTTTCCTTCCCTCCCCTTTCCCCTTCCCTGCCCTTCCTCTCCTTCTTTCCTTTCTCCTCTCTTTCTCCCCCTCAGGATTTATTTGCAGTTTTGCAATTGTTTGTTCAATTGTAAATACAATTAAGTCATAGTATTTTGGGTGTTTCTCTTATGATTACAAAAGATCAACATCTTAAATTCTCACATTGCAAGTATTTTTCCCCATTGGTCTTTGTTCACAGATATGAGAGGGTTTAAAGAAGAACTATCCAACAACCTGGACAAGGTTGGCCTTTATAGGAAACTATATGTTGGATTTTACACCAATAATCTACATTACAATGACAAGAACAGAACACTTAAGGTTACATATTAGTTTTCTCTTAATAAATACATATTTTTTCACATGAGTTCTATTTGCTTCAAGGAAATTTTCTTGGGCAATATCTTATTTAAAGATACTCTGAGATAGGATTTTAATATTTATTTCTCCTTAGCTGATACCACTTCATAAAACAAATATATAAAACATTGTTTGAAAAGTCATATCTGATATAGTTTGCCAATATCATCATTAGAACCTAGCAAACTAAAGTAGTTACCAATTCATATATTTATCCTTTCAGTTCACTGGGAAAAAAATCTAGTAGGAGTCACTTTGAAATTCCTTCAAAAACATACTTACCATTGTTGGGATGCTAATAAGTAGCAATGGGATAGGCTGATGACACCAGAGTGGCTAAGATACTAAAGGTACCTAAGGCTTATATAAATGTGCTGTATATCCAAACGGAGGAAT
Organism: Microtus ochrogaster; assembly: GCF_000317375.1. Lineage (NCBI taxonomy): Eukaryota > Metazoa > Chordata > Mammalia > Rodentia > Cricetidae > Microtus > Microtus ochrogaster. The sequence goes on along the minus strand of NC_022035.1, from coordinate 14,486,011 downwards.
AAAAGTTGAGTTCTTCTTTTGTAGAAATAAGAATATAATGTGCTGGCTTTGTGGGAGCCTAGCCAGTTTGGATGTTCACCTTCCAAGATATGGACGGAGGGGGGAGGACCTAAGACTTACCACAGGGCAG
>NC_022035.1:14480586-14485781 GCF_000317375.1 Microtus ochrogaster | reverse complement strand
GGAGGGGGAGAAGGGTGGGAGGAGGGGGAGGGAAATGGGAGGCTGGGAGGAGGCGGAAACTTGTTTTATTTTTCTTCCTTTTCTCAATAAAAAAAAAGAATATAGATAATGTGATAAACATATTCATTGATTTACAGACTTTCCCACAGAGAGTTAAAGAACTATTTCTCCAGTAAGTCTTCCTTGCTGGTGTTGAATATTATAAGGTAATCAATAGAGTAAACTTGTAAATCTAGTTAATAGATTTAAAGCTAAGAAGGAATATAGTAAAATCTTGATGAAGAAAATGGTGTGGGTTTTCTGCAAGGATATAGAATAATCTCAATATAATTTGCAATGCCCACTTGAGTTATTTTCAGTAAAAATACATGACTATCTCTTTTTTGTTCTATGTTTTCTGTAACAGTGATCAGTATCTGGATAGCAGGTTAAAGCAGTTTAGGTGTCCAGTAAATTTGACAGAGTTAAAAGTTAATGTAGATAAATATGATATTAACAAGAAATCAAGGCTGAATTAAAAGGGAATCAAGAGACTAGAGTCATTTGCCAGGTGAATGGTATGCAATAGTTACAATGAACATACAGATGATTTCTGCTGTGATCAATTTATTATCAGTAAAATCATAGTAAATTGTTAATAATTATGAAAAATCCAGCATTTTGAGCATGTGAGTTACAGAGTTGCTTTCAGTTATGGAAACAACATCATTGTCTGGATATAATCATAGGGTACTTAAGCAAAAACCCAAAAAACAAAACAACAAAAATCAGCAAATATGAATCAAGGCTTTAAGTTTTTTTGAATTTGTTGTTTAAAAACTATAGTAGTATAGTATTTGTAAATATAGGCTTCTACATTCTAATTGTGATGTTCATTTCTTCTCATTTTTGAATCTTTTCATCCTCACACTCAGACTTCTTGCAAGGTTTTTCTCTGAACACCATATTCTGAGGTCATTTCAAATTAAGATATTTCAAGGAAGACAACTTGCAATGAAGACACACAAAAATGAAGGATAAGCCAAAATCGTAGTCAGTCTGCTCTGATTTCTGAAAGAAGGGCAGGAACGAATTTTCAGATGGTGATATATGTAATGCTGATTTTCATGCTTCATTAACTGCTCTTTGCATCACCACCTGACTTTTTTGTCATCATGAAGAGCACTTTCCACCCCATAGCTAAATGTGATTTATGAAGTAACATTGAGAGAGCAGTAGAGCAAAGTCTGTTGGAGAGAATACAGGGAAGGTCACAGGGTGGGCTGTGGGGATGGTATGTTCCACCTTCATTCTTCACACCCGACTCTCATAAATGTATTTATGTCAACTGCAGGTCTGGCTGTTCATAACAAATTACACTTTGAATAAACATAAAATAAACCTAATAGGACTAAAAATGTGTGGAATATATGAGCGGCGAAAGTATGGTATGCAAATATTAATAACTAAAATAAATTATTCAGTAGCTGGCGTGAAAAACAAAATGGATTCAGAGTTAGGAGAATATAGAGAGCAAAGAAAGGAGATGAAGAAATTCCCTCAAAACAATATAAATAACAAATAATGGAAAATGTAAGATAAAACCGGAGTTGAAGTGATTAAAGTGTCCCCTTCGTGATACGTGCCTAGTAAATAGGAAAAATGGTAAACCATGAGAGAATAAAATTAGGAATCCATAATCAAATACCAACTAAAAATGTCAAAAGCCTACATACTAACAAAACAAAGTATTAAAAGTCTAAGCACAAACATGAACTCACAAAAATGCATGAGATATATTGCGAAATTTCTGTAACTTGCTAATCTGGTGCTTAAAGGAGAAATGCACCTTGAAACAACTGTTTATTTTGTAAATAAAGAAATAAAGCATGGATATAGTTCTCATCAAAAAAATAGAAAAAAGCTTTACACTCAAGACAGCAATTAGAATTATGGAAAATCATATCCTCAAAAAGATGAGAGAATAAAATTACAAAGTACGAAAGCATACAAGAAGAATTAAATGAAAAAGAAAATAGTAAACAATATTTTCAAAGACTGACTAAATTAAATTCTGGTAACATTTTTAATAAACCCTGAAGCAGATGCAAATAAGGAAGAGAGTAGGAGATGAGCTAAATGCAAATGTATATCTCATAAAATGTTATAGCTAAATTTCTCAAAAACTAGAGAGTGCCAAAACTGCATACAATGGAATAAAGAACCTTAAAAATAGTTATTAAAATGGATTTTGTCATAGCATACTTCATAAAAGCATAAGTGCCATTTTATCTCATATTTTAGGTGGTTTGAGCAGTCTTTCAGACAAACAATTAACATTGGATTTATTGATGTAGATAATTTAAACTAAGTATGATGAAAATATGAAGCAGATTTGCCTATTTCAGAGCATTAAATCGGTATAACTTTCAAAAGTCAAAGGGAAAACTCTAACACAGCACACAAATACATCTGATATAATTTTGAAAATAAGATTTAGCTTCTTTTATAGCACAATGCTTCAGACATCACACAACTATACCAAGGAGGATAGAATTATTAACTTTTATCTGAAAAATTATAACATCATTCAATCTTGTCTCCTTGCATCTTTCCTCAATTCTGCCTAACGTGTTCTCTACCCAGTTCTGGTCCTTCAAAGTTGACCTAGGTATTGTATCTCTCTCCTACTTACAAGCCTTTGCTGTCATTCATAGCAGGAGCCAAAGTCTTCCCAAGACTCACAAGAGGCAGCCCAGTCAATCCCTCCATTAATCCATTAACTTCTTCTTTTTTTTTTTTTTACACCATCCCAACTGTCAGTCACTCTTTCATCCACACAGTCTCCCTGCTCAGACACCACACTCTGATAGGACTTTAAAACATCTGGCTTTGTGGGGGCCTAGCCAGTTTGGATGTTCACCTTCCTAGACCAGGATGGAGGGGGGAGGACTTTGGACTTTCCACTGGGCAGGGAACCCTGACTGCTCTTCAGACTCAAGAGGGAGGGGGAGAAGAGTGGGGGGAGGGCGGGAGGAGTGGGAGGTTGGGAGGAGGCAGAAATTTTTTTTTCTCAATAAAAAAAAAAAAACAAAAAACTTGGAACTATCGTTTGTTTTTCCCGAAAACCTTCCTCTGATCATTTCATTCATTCATTATGTTATTTTTTCTAATTACGTCTTTAAATTTTACAGTATCAGGATCTTTCCAACCAATGTAGTAAAGAAATATGGGTCTCCACATGCCTTTCCATTATTAGACTTGTCTTCTCAAGCCTTAGCAGTATTTGCATCTCCAATAAGGAGAACAGTTACTCTTTTCTGCCCACTGACAAATGACAGTATTAATATGGAAATAGTAAAATGATAGGAATGGAGAATTAGTCTTCTAATATAACCATGCAAAGAAATAGACGAAATGTTGTGAGAAAAAAATGATAGTAAATATAATTAAAGAATAATTCAATTTTTAATAAAAGAGTTGTAAAGGGTGATTTTGAAATACTTAAATTTTGGGTTGGAAAGATTACTCAGTTGGTACAATGTCTTCTGCAAAAGAATGAGCACTGGATTTTAGATTCCAGCACCCGTGCTAAAAGCTTGGTGTAATAGCACACATCAGTAACCCTAGCACAGGAGGGCCTGAGCGAGAAGGATCATTACTCCCTGCTTCCTGTGTGTGAATGCACAGGTCACCCAAGCTCTTGCCATTGTGACATGCCTCTAGTAATGACCTTCAATTTGTTAACAGTGAGTATAAAGAAACCATCGTCCCTGAAAGCATGCTTCTTGTCACGCACTTGATTTCAGCAATGAGGCAGGTAAGTTAACAAAACTTTCCAGTTTCTGTGCCTGCTGTTAAGGGGAATAACTTTTTAAACCTGTTTTTTTTTTTTTTTTTTTTTTTTTTTTTGTGAAAACTGCAATACAATTTGAAATACAGTCTAAGTAGGATACTACAATGGAGTGGAATACGTTAAATAAAAGATTTTAGACTAACAAAACATCTTGTTTATAATCTGAGCTACTGATACCATCGCTTTGGTGTCCTATGTCTAGACATGCAGGCCTGTGGGGGAGGGGAAGAAGAACTAAAACATTGATGAAAGCTCTAAAAAGAATTGTAACTTAGCTAATCCTTAAAGACTTTGAGTTAATAAAGCTTTAAAATTTACACAATTACTAACTTCTGTTTTATTTTGTGTAACTTTAAAATTAAATACTAAAATTTAAGAACTTGATATTTCCTTATTTTAGTGTGTGTATGTGTGTGCGTATACGTATGTGTGTGCGCAGGCCCATGTGTCTAGACACACTTGCCTGTATCTGACCGTGTAGAAATCGGATGTCAACCCTGGACGTACTCTCCTTATTCTTCAGTTTTTTATTCATTGAGACAGTGTCTCCATTTGAACCTGGTGTTCTTATTTTAGTTACAATGGCTTTTCACCAAGCTCTAAGCATTCACCTGCCTCTAACCCTACTCTCTCGTGTGTTCACTTCCAAAACTCATGTGACGTTAACTTCCCTGGAAAGAGAGCTTATGTCTTGTTTTGGTGACTGCGATAGCTAGTTTCATGTCAACTTGATATAATCTAAAGTCACTTGAGAGGAAAGAATCTCAATTGAGAAAATACCCCTATAACGTCAGGCAGTAGACAAACTTGTAGGACATTTTCTTACTTCCTGGTTGATGAGAGTGGGTTCAGGTCATTGTGGGTGGTGCTCTACATGGGCTGATGGTTCCTGGCTTCTGTAAGAAAGCAGGCTGAGCAAGTCATAGGTAGCAAGCCGTAAGAGGCAACACCTGTGTTCTCTGCTTCAGCGTCTGCTTCCAGGTTCCTGTCTTGCTTGAGTTCCTATCCGAACTTCCAGAGATGTGGACGTATAAGTTGAATAAATACATTCCTCCAATCTTTTTTCCAAGTTTCTTTGGTTTCATCACAGAAATGGCAGTCCTAATGAAGATGGTTATTGTTTGGGATTTTGTTGAATGGATGATATATATATATATATATATATATATATTTTTTACTTTATGCCCCTAACCTTAATACAACAGTACAGGATGTAGCACTTCTGCAAATAGTTCATCATTTCTTTCTAAAAAACATAAACAAAAACAAGAAAGGATCTATTTGCCGGGTGGTGGTGGCGCACGCCTTTAATCCCAGCACTTGGGAAGCAGAGGCAGGTGGATCTCTGTGAGTTCGAGAC
>NC_022035.1:14466717-14480486 GCF_000317375.1 Microtus ochrogaster | reverse complement strand
AGAGCTAGTTCCAGGATAGGCTCCAAAGCCACAGAGAAACCCTGTCTCGAAAAACCAAAAAAAAAAAAAAGGATCTATTTATCACAGAAATATCACAGACATAATGCACTCTCACCTAACATGAGTTAAAAACCATTCTGTTGACTAAAGTTTCTGTCCTGCCCTCTCCCGCAGCCGTTCGTCCCAAAGAAATACACAGAGGTGTGCTACATTAATTATAAACTGGTTGGCCGATTAGCTCAGGCTTCTCGTTAATTGATTCTTGTATTTTTAATTAACCCATTATCCTTGTCTATGTTAGCCACTTGGCTTGGTAACTTTATTAGTGAGGCGTTCCCACCTTGCTTCCTCTGCATCTGAATGATGACTGCAGGCTGAGCTTTCCTCTTCCCAGAATTCTTTTATTCTAGTTGCCCTTCCTCTACTACCTGCCTGGCCAAGCAGCATTTAATTAAAAACCAAATGACAGGGTACAGACCATTGTCCCACAACACCATTCATTTCAACCCCGAGGACCATAAATATGCACATGTCTATTTCATGGTTTATTAGTACTAGGTTCATTTTTTCTTAGTTTTCATCATATTGACAGCAAGGGGACACACAGTAAATACAGAGGAATCCACTCTTCATCCTAAATTCATAGTGCAGCACAAACAATTCTCCAAGACTTATTTTTAAGAAGTACTGAGTTAAAGATCCGGTTTCAAAATGTGATCTCTATAGTCCTATTTAAAGTAGTTTTCCTCTCAAATAGCTCTTGTGTTAATTCACATTATGTAGATAATGTCAGAATATTCAGTGAACTTTTTAATTAAAGTGACTCTAAATGATATATAATAACCAAGCAGTTGACACACAATAATTAAATGATCATCATTGCTTCTCCAGAGATTTTTACAATAGATGCTGAAATGTTCCAGGAGCAATACACACAATCAGAAATAACTCAGATTGAAAGAGATCACAAAAATATTTGCAACCTATTGGGAGAAAGTAGACTTTTAGCTAATATATGTGAAAATCTGTAATGGCCCTATTTATTTTTCTTCTGTGCAACTCAATTGTGTCTTGCAATAAACATCTATTAGTAAACTTCACCAAAGATAGTCTAGTGTCCCTAACATAACTTATAAAACAACAAAGTTTAGTGATTTTTATGAGCAACAGCCTCATGTTCATTTACCACAGTCCTGAAACAAAGATCTCATCCCTTTACAAAATAAATAGAAGTATTCTCTACATTCTGCACACACAAAGTATTGGTGACACAAAGGAACTATGAGATCTCTGTGACAAAAAAAATTATATGCAATACAAGACTAAATTAGTTTCCAATTTGAAGAAAAATTTCCACACAACAGAATTATTTTGTTTTCTTAATAGTATACCAATGTATTCAGTGATTTCAGTAGGCTGGCATTTTCTGAAGTAGACATTTGAAGTTACCCTTTCACCACTATTGAAATTTTGTAAATGTATAGTTTTTAACTACACCAGCATAATGTTTTCAACTATTGCATTATTTAACATTATTCATTGTTTAACATATTTACATTTCCTCCATGTTATTTGCAGTCACAGAGTTCTCAATCACCTAGTGATTTCCTCTTGTCTTCTTCCATCTCTTCTCCTTAGAAATGCATCTCCAGCCTCCACTCCGTATCCTAAAAAGTCTTTAGTTTGCTTTGAATAGTCTGATAATGCTCCATATTTAAACATTTATACAATGTCTTTACAGCCATCTCTTTGTTCTGTTCTGTGTAGATTTTTTTCTCCAGTATCCACTGTTATTGGATTTTTTTTATCAGTTGCCAGAGATAAATCTGGGCAGAAGAGAAGTAGTCACCACAAATCCACAGTGACAGACCCTCCTCTGCTAAGGATATGTGTATAGTCAACCTTGTAGATTGACCTGGTGACAGCTGCCCTTTTCTGAAATCCCTAGAATTTGTCATAATGCTAATCTAGGGGAACATCAATCCATCAGTCTGATGAAGACGTTTGGAGTAACATTGTGGACAAGTTCAAGGAGAGAGGACTTGGCAGGTGACTGTCCAGAACAGTGGACATGAAGGAAATCATGGACTAGGTCCTTGGTATCTACGCTTCCTTTTCTGGACAAAGGTATACAAGTGAAAGCAATGGCCTATGTAGGACACATGCTGGCTCTTATGTCTTTGTTATTGCCTGCCTTGGAGAATGCTTCTATGCAATGTCTCCAGGACATCTTCTCCCCGTCCTTGGCCTCTTAGGACTTAGAGTTGGTGACTCAGATGATAAAATCCATATAGCACTGCATGTGGTACTCATCTTGATGACATCTTGGTACATCTGCACATTCTTCACATAAAAATGCTTCTGCCTCCATCAGGCATGGATTTGTATACCTCAACCAATTCCAGGCCCCGTGAGCCTAGCCTCATCTTCATGACCTTCATGAAGAGTAGTTACATGCTGCCTGGCTCTGATCATTCTGTTTTGTATTTGAAGCCTGCCAAGTACTGGCAGTCAGTTGGTGATGTTCTTTGTCTGATAAGTGTAATGACACATCACTTTAATCCCAGCATTTGAGTGGCAGAGGCAGGCAGAACTCAATGAGTTTGAGGCCATCCTGGTCTACAGGGAAATTCCAGGACATGCTCTAAAAATACACAGAGAAACCCTGTCCTTAAAAACAACTAACTAAAACAAAAAACAAGCAAAAATGAATTACAGACTAGATTGGGTTCTTACACAAAAAACCCTGTCTCAAAAAGTAAATAAATAAAACAACAAAAACAAAAGGGTAATTTCACAATACACTAAAAATTGTCAACAAATATAATAGCTAATATTCACAAGATGTAACGGATGTAAAAATAGATTGGGAGATATTTTTCATTGATAACATTTTAATGGCTCTATTAACTAAAATAAACACACATGGACACTTTCTTCACTATCTCGGGCAATACTGGACCTTGACTAAATGAATTGGTTTAGTTTTAAAATGCAATGGAACGGCTTGTCTGGGGCCTGAATTCCGTGTCTGGAGGGAGGCTGCAGCGCTAGGATGAAGCTCGTGAGATTTTTGATGAAATTGAGTCATGAAACCGTAACCATTGAATTGAAGAATGGAACACAAGTCCATGGAACAATCACAGGTGTAGATGTTAGCATGAATACACATCTTAAGGCTGTGAAAATGACCCTGAAGAACAGAGAACCTGTACAGTTGGAAACATTGAGTATTCGAGGAAACAACATTCAATACTTTATTCTACCAGACAGCTTACCTCTTGATACATTACTTGTGGATGTTGAGCCTAAGGTGAAATCTAAGAAGAGAGAAGCTCTTGCAGGACGAGGTCGAGGCCGAGGTAGAGGAAGAGGACGTGGTCCCGGCAGAGGAAGAGGGGGTCCTAGGCGATAATGTCTTTCAAGATTACTTCCAAAGTGATATGGAATTGGGGGATATTTTTTGTACAGGTTTTGTTTGTCAGTTTTTAATAAACTTAAGTATGGGAAATGCAATGGATACCTTACTCACTTATGTTTGACCATGGAAATATAATGAATTTCTCAGAAGTTACTTTTATTATTCACCTAAGGGTACTATAACAGTGAACAGAAAAAAAAAATCATTCAGAGTGAAGTAACCCAGACCCAGAAAGACAAACATGTTGTGTACTCACTCATAAGCGAATATTAGATGTAAAGCAAGAGGCTTTAAACCACAAAGCTCCCAGAGGAGCTAGGCAATAAGAAGAATCTTAAGAGGGACATGCAAGCATCACCCTAGGAAGGAGAAAGAGATAAGATCTCTCAGTAGCCGAGGACAGGCAGATAGAGGGGAGAAGATGGGGTATGAGAATAGGAGCAAACAGGATGATTGACTTGGAGGACAAATGCAGAGAGAGAGCAGTGAGAGAGATATCTTGATAGAGGGAGCCACTGTGGGGTTAAGGAGAAACCTGGTGCCAGGGAAATTCTCAGGAATTCACAAGGACAACCCTAGCTAAGATTCTGGCGATAGTGGAGAGGGTGCCTGAACTGGCTTTCCCATATAATTAGATTAGTGTCTAACATAATTGTCATTGCAGACCCTACATCTGGTAACTGAGGGAAGCAGACACGGAGAGCCACAGGTAAGCACTGGGCTGAGCTCTTGGAGTTCAGTTGAAGAGAGGGAGAAGGGATCCTATGACCAAGGAGGATCAAGATTATGATGGAGAAAACCACAAAGATAGCCGACTCAAGCTAGTGGTAGCTCACAGACTCTGGACAGACAGCTGGGAAGCCTGCATAGGGCCTAAATAGGCCTTCTGCATGTTCTGTGGTTTAGTCTGTTTGTGGGGCCCCTGGCAGTGGAACCACGATCTATTCCTGGTGCATAAGTTGGTTTTTTGATCCCCATTGCCTATGGTTGGATTCTTTGCTCAGTTTTGATGCCGGGTAGGGCGGGGGAGGGCGGGCAGGGAAGGACTTGATCCTGCCTCAACTTGATATGAGTCTCTGATGACTTGCCATGGGAGGCCTTACCTTTCTGAGGAGGGATGGGAGTCGGGGAAGACAGTAGGAACAGGAGGAGGGAGGACTGTGTTAGGTAAGTAAAGTGAATAAAAAATTTAAAAATAAACAGCAAACAAGACATCAAATAATAAAAAGATTCTTCTATCATATAATACAACCACACCACAGTTTCCCCTCCCTCCACTCTCCCCACCAGAACCCCAATTTCCTGTCCCCAGATCCACTCCCCCTCTGCTTCCTCTTCAACATTGAACACTCCTAGAAGAGATGACAGCCAAACAGTACAAAGCAAGATGCAATAAAACAAGATAAAAGCCATCATACTCCTCCTGGACAAGGCAATGCAATAGGAGGAAAACCGGTCCAAGAGCAGGCAAAAAAGTCAGAGATGTATCTGCTCCCACTGCACGGAGTTCCACAAAAATGCCAAGATAATAGCCACAATATATTTTTGTATTAGCATTAAAAGTTACAAAAATGTGTATTTTGATATCTTCATACACATTTTTGTAACTTTTTCCCCATTCTTCCCTCTTTCTCCAGCATGCCCATGGGTATCTGTCCTCTCCCAGTAGCCCCATTTCACTTTTGTGCCATATGTTTTTCTATTGTACCTTCTGCATTAAAACTCCATTTAATCCCTTATAGTTCCAATTTTAATACCTTAAACAACACCCGTACTGATGCCCATGTACGTGAAGCTATAACATTAAAAACATACAGCTCTATTGTTTGTGTTTCTGGGTCTTTTCTCCCTCACATTTGCAATAATGTCAGGAAGCTAATAATTTCATTCAAATGTCATAATATTATTTTCTTCATGGAATAAGAAAATTCTACTGGGTGTATATAATAGATTTTTCACCACCACTATGAATGCTTTCTTGAAAGTTCAATGTTCAAGGCCTCATCTAAACTCAATTATCTCTTTCCCACCTTAAATGCTACAATTCATAGAGTTAGGGCTTCAGCATAAGAATTTGGTGTGGACGAAAATCCTCAGCATAGTGTTTAGAACAAATTTATCACTATATGTATCACAGACTACTTGTAGAACAATTAATTGATCGATTAAGAGATTAGGAAATAATATTCCAAATGGAAAAAGTCAAATATTGCTACCTATATAATAAACATATGAAATTAGGTGCTTCAACCTTGATGAAAATAACATATTATGCTTGTTTCAAACCAGAAGGTCATGGTATTTGATCAAAAATTTAAAATGAAAAATCGCACTTTATTCTCTTTGGTCATTTGAAAATTTGCAATCAATTCACCTGCCTATGTTCAGTCGATATTAATATGCAACGTAAATGTACTTGATTACTAATATATGCAGGTTTTCATATACGTAATTCAAAATGTTTCATATATGATAATACAAAATATATCTTCATACGAAAAGTGCTATTAAACTATTAAGGACAGACAATTGGCTATGTGTTAAAACTTGGGTGGAGATGGAAAGAGTTGCAAGTTCCATGGTCTCAAACCGTGTGAGGTAATGAAAGTAAGGTACCATTGCCCCTCAATAATATGCTCTACCATCAAGGTTCTTCTCTCCTTCGTTCATCACCATCGCTTTCTGTGCTGTGACAGAACAACATAGTCCTCTGAGTACATCTGACCGCTTTCTTCGTAAAATCACTTCACATAGCCTCCACCATTCCATTTCTTTATGTGTGAATACTCTTTCCTTATTTATCATCAAGTAAAGAAATAAACATAGATGTATAGTACAGTTAATAAAAACCCAAAGATTGATATTGGGGTTCAATATAAAGGTCAGAAAAGTAAAACAGCCAATCACTGGCTCTTATATCCATCTCAGTCTGAAATGTTGATCCTACCTCCAGGAATCCCCAGAATGAGACTGTGTCTGAGAGCTGTCTCTTCCCATCTTATATTCCTCTCTAGGGCTATAATTAAAGGCATGCATCATTTCCCCTCACCCCCCGATGTCTATGGCAAACTAGTGTGACTACTGGGATTAAAGTATATCACCAATACCTAGTCTGTAAGGCTATTTTACTCTCTGATTTTCAAGCAAGCTTTATTGATTGAAATATCATTACATTTCCCCTTTTCATCTAAAATAAAAAAAGACTATAACTAATATAAGACAAACTATAGATAATAGTACAATGGCTATATACAATTTATACAGGCAATAAATATAATAGCAATGTCTAGTCCATTTTTATTTGACAAATTTAGAGAAAATAATCTATATGTTTTCTTTCTTGGTGAGTCCAAAGTTCTGTACCTAATTTACTTTCTATCATAACTTCATTTTTGTGTCAGATAATCAAGGACAACTTTAACTATAACAATATAGTCTTCAACTCCCTTAGAAACCCAAGGAGGAAATAATATTAACTGATAAGCAGGAAGTGCGAACAAGCAACTTCCAAAAAAAATTGAGAAATGACAGAAAGAGCAGGCTGTCTGGACAGTCACCCAAAGTTCCTCTGCAGTGTTAGGGAAATCTATCTTCAGTCTTCAGTTCTGGCATATCTGATGTGCATTTTTATGAAACAGGATACTCTGAAGAAGTGCCTCCTTGTCCTGACAACGTTTGCCAGTCACTTTCTTTTGTGTCCTTTTTGTCCGATTAGGACAGCATAGTGTCAGCAATTGAAGCAAAGATATTTCCTTACCATGTGGTTTATTTTTACCACAAAGAAAGTAATCTCCTTGTGGAGTTTCTTCCATGCCCATTATCTTCTCTGTAGTAGATTGGCACACTCAGGAGCAAACCTCTCTCGTTGTCTTTAAAAAGAGCTTATGCTATTAAAACATCTTAAATGTCATATTTTGTAGATCTCTGAATTGTTTGAAGATGACCTATTTATCTAAAATACGTCTTTGTTTGACCTTAAAATATATGTAATGTGACTACATGTTTGATTATAATAGGTGACTAACTACTAACTTTCATTTCTTTATTATCCTAAACAGTTGCTAATAATAACTTTCAAAGACTAGAAATTTGCATTACATAGTTAGATGAAAGGTACAGGCATAATATCTTGGAAAAATTAGAAATGTATGTATAGCATATTTTAACAAAAAAAATCTCAAAATCGTGTCAATATACAAAATTTGTCTACAATATACAAAAGACTAATCCAATGTAAAATATTTAAAATTCATAGTTGCTTTTTAAAAGTAGATTCAATAATCAACCTTTCATCTTATCATATCTATATCTTCCCTTTTTCTGAGTTGGTTTAATAATCTATTCACTCTTTTCTCCTACCGTACCTACATCCCCCTTTTTTTCCTTGCAAAACAAGAACCTTGAATATAATTTCCTTTACTTAGCTTTTTTTTGTGATCATTACTAATAACTTGTAGCCAACACCCCTAAACAATGACAAATATCCATAATACATTGAACAATTAAAACTTATCTACCTGACCACTTTGGAATGTAGGTGTCATGTTAAATTTACTAAAATTTGCATACTGATGTTTGGGATTACAGTATCTTTAGGAGATCCTAAAGAGAATTTTTTTTTTTTTTGGCTAGTTGGCAAATCTGAGAGAGGTAGTTTTATCATTTGTTTTTCATTCTCTGTATAGTAGTAATGTGTTGGGCTTGTCTCAAATCTTGGCTACAGTAGTCTGTTCTGCTGAATTATCTTAGCTAGCCATCTCAAAATTATCCTGAGCAGTTTTTAGTTCAAAGTCAATCTTTATGTGGTATTTTTTTGCTTAGTGATATTATCATAGTCCTAGAGGAATCCTTGTAGTGGGGCCCCATTCTCCTTATGGAGACTTTAAAGTTTCCTTTTAGGTGTGCTCATGGTTTAGTGCAGAAAACTGATAGAGACACAAACATGAAATCTTGTACAGGAAGGTAGATGAAACCTATTTATAGAATTAGTTAGTAATCTATATGACCATTTATATCAAAAAGTTTAAATATATATGAGTAAGGAGGCCACTTATTCATTTCCCAGCTGAACAGACTCCCGAAATAACCACACAGAAACTGTATTATTTAAATCATTGCTTGGCCAATTACTTTAGCATATTGCTAGCTAGTTCTTACATCTAGAATTAACCCATCTCCATTATTTTATATTTTACCATGAGGCCTGTGGTCTACAGGCTAGGTTTCAGTGTGTCTGTCTCTGGCGGCAGCCCCATGACTTTCACCTCATTCAGACTCCTTTCTCCCAGCATTCAGCTTAGTTTTCCTTGCTAACTAAGTTCTACCTGGCCAGGCCAGTTTCTTTATTCATTAACCAATAAAAGCAGCACATAGACAAAAGGGCTTCCCATACCTTATATATATATGCATACATATAAATCTTATAAATCTTTTACCTTAACAGAAACTGTTAAGGAGTCAATAAAACCAAAGGATTATGAGGTTAGTGGCAATAAGATAGTTCTTAAATATTTGATTTTTCATCTGTCCTGTATCAGATAGCTCTTTTGTGATGAGACAGAGATCACTCTAACTGCAAATACAAAGATATGTATGTCTAAGTAGTGAGATTTTATCCTGCAGAGAATATGAGAAGTAAGATTTTTCTTTGTTTGGTGATTCTTTTTGGACAGCTATCTTTCTTTCTTTAGACATTTAGATGTCCAAGGTACCTCAAACATTGTTTGCCAAATGTAGCATGATTAATAAAAACCCAGAGACTGATAATAGATTCAATCTGAAGGTCAGAAAACCAAAATGGCAAACCACTGGCTTTTAACTCTATCTCAGTCTTGTAGGAAGAGGGCCCACTTGTTTGTCCTGGTCACCCAGAGCTGAAATAGCCACATAGAAATTGTATCAATTAAATCACTGTTTGGCCCATTAGCTCTAACTTCTTATGGGCTAACTCTTATATCCTAATTTAACCCATTTCTATTAATCTGTATATCGCCACATGGCAGTGGCTTACCAGCAAAGTTTTGGCATGTCTGGCTCTGGCAGTGGCTTTATAGCTTCTCCCTGGCACCACCCTTCTTTGTTTCAGCATTTAGTTCTGTCTTCCCTGCCTACCAAAGTTCTTCCCTATTGACCGGAAAACACAGTTTCTTTATTCATTTATTGCAATCACACAGAGGGGACTCCCACATCACAATCTGAAATGGTGATCCTGCCTTGAGGACCCCTCAGAATGAGCCTGTATCTGAGTGCTATCTCTTCTCATTTTATATTCCTCTCTAGGGCTGGGATTAAAGACATTCACTTCTACTGCCTGGTTTCTATGGCAAATTTATATGGGTACTGGGATTAAAGGTGTGTGTCACCACCACCTGACCTATAAGACTGACCAATGGGGCTGTTTTACTCTTTGATCTTCAGGCAAGCTTTATTTTTATTAAAATACCAATGAAATGTCACTACATAGATGTCATTAAATGAAGCTTTGTTACTTCATCTAAAATACCATATTGATTTAATAAAGAACTGAATGGCCAATAACAAGAAAGTTTTGACAGGTCTAGCAGACAGAGAGAATAAAAGAGGAGGAGAAACATGGAAGAAAAGATCAAGGAATGATGAGAAGAGACCTGTTACCCAGCCACATAGTCAGACACAGAAAAAAAAAAGATATATACAGAAATAGAGAAAGGTAAAAGCCCAGAGGTAAAAGGTAGACAAGTTATTTTGGCTAGAAACAATTTAAGATGAGGTAAGATAAGGTTGTACATTCATAAGTAAGTATAAACTTCTGTGTTATTTATTTGGAAGCTGGGAGGTGAGCCTCCAGCAGCAAAGAGTAAAGAGTAAAAAATAAACCACAAAGTATCCAATAAGTATAAAAATATTTCTATCTATAATTTTAAACAGTAGACATCCTTGACATATATGTTTCAAACCCCTCCTTGTTGTATTTCAGTAATAGTGTTTTGTCTTCAGATAAATGCTGCATGGGAGTAAAAAAATACTTGTGAAAATGATTAAATTATATTAAACATCTTTTCATTTTGGCTCTTCTTGTATCATGCTGTTTTCATCACACTGATATTTGACCTCATCATAGTTTTCTTCCTGATAATTATCATGCAAAAATTTCACTGTTATTTCCTGTTTTAATTATTTTTTGAGATTAAAATATAATTACATCATTTCCCCCTACCTGTCCTCCCTCGAAACTCTGATATAAGACCCCTCGTTATCTCTTTCAGTTTCGTGGCCTCTTTTTGCTTTAATTGTTGTTATACACACACATACACACACACACACACACACACATACACACACAAACACACATACATACACTTTAATGAGTAAATATAATCTGGCCAGTTTGCACCTTATTACTTGTATGTTGTTTTCAGGGCTAATCATTTGATATTTAATATCCAATTTATATTCTCTTCCCCTGAGAAAACAATTTCCCAGCTTCTAGAATTCATTAATTGCCTGTACTTCCTAGTTTTGGTTCATGAGATTTTCATCATCCACAGTAGCATGCCTACTGCTATCACCCTTCTTTAGACTGTCATATTGGTGAGATTTCATTAGTATAACTTATGACATTTCTAGGAGACATAATGTCATAGCAAACTCCCTTTCTCTATGGCTATTACATTCTTACTGTCCCTATTCTGCAATGATCCCTGGCTATTATGCACAGGAGTTGTGTTGTAGATATATCAATTGGGGCTGAGGTCCACAATTCTGCATCTTGATTTGTTGTGGTTTTCTTTATTAAAGACAATTAAAGAATTGTCTTTATTCTTGCTAAGAGAAGGTTCCTTGATAAAGATGGGAGACTATGCTTATCTGTGGGTAGAATAACAAATATTGAGAACGTAGTTTGGGATAGGCTGGCTTAGTAAATTGATAGTTGTGGGATCCCCTTTAAGACCCTTGACATCAGTAGGCCTGTGTAGTTGTCTAGGTTTTTAGTACTAGGCATTAGTCCCCTTTTGAGGTTCTTTCCTTATGAATCCTCCCTCACTTCTTTAGTTTTCTGATTTCAGTTCAAGACTAATACTCACACTTTCCAATTAGCAACCTTTAAAACCTCTACCTTTATTCTGTGGCAAAGCTCCTCTCTGGTATTTCTATTTCATCATTTACCAGCTATATATCTGGTATTTTCTGTTTTATATCTCATTTAAACAGGACAGTTATACTTGTAATCTTTGTATTTTAATACTTGATCGTTTATGTGGAGAAAACAAACAATAGCCGCACTGACTTAAAACTAACTGTAAAGCTTACATAATAAATAATCATGGAAGAGATTGATGTATTTCAACTGCAAAGCAAGATATTACATGGAAAATATAAGGGAGAGTTCAGAGAAGGGCAGATTATTTGAGTAGAGTAATAAAGAAAAACAATAGGGGGCTGGAGAGGTGGTTCAACACTTAGGAGCTCTTGACACTCTGGCAGAGGACCGAATTCATTTGCCAGCACCTGCATGATAGACAAAAATCTTTGGTAACTCTAGTTCCTGGGGATCCAACACCTTCTTTTGACCTCCTAAGGTTGTCTATTTACATGTCACACACACAAACATACAAGCAAACACCCACACATGCGAAGCAAAATAAGCAGAAGTAAGGGAGAAATAAACAGCAACAAGAATCAGAAATTTCAATAACATTCCATTCATCACCAGTTTATTTGCCAGAGGAGCAAGAAGCAAATAAAAGATATTATCAGGAGAATACACTAGTGTTTATTGTCAGATTTTTAAAAAGTATGAAGTTTTAATAAAAAAATAATTCTGAGGCCATTAAAATAACTAATGACTCTACACAACTCTTCCAAAACTTAAAATGGCAGTGAATACTCTCTAACGCATGCTGTCTGCACGTGATGGTCTTCATATAAAAAGTAGAGATATTAGAAGAAAGTATACATTCTGCCAATAAGTAGAAACATACCAGGTAAAATATGAATAAAGTGTATCTAAGGGTGTTGTAATAGGAGCGGCTGGGCTGTGTCCCCAGCACCCCAGCCACCTGCTAGCTTATGCCCTGAAATAATTACACGGACACTGTATTCTTTTAAACACTGCTTGGCCCATTATATCTAGCCTCTTCTCAACTAACTCTTGCACCTGGACTAGCGCATTTCCAATCATGTGTGTAGCACCCCAAGGTGCGCTTACCAGGAAGATTCTAGCCTATGTCCATCCTGGGTTGGAGCTGAATCGCATCTGCCCCGGGAGCTGGGAGCATGGCGTCTCTCAGCTCACTTCCTCTTCCTCCCAGCATTCTGTTTTGTTTACTCCTCCCACCTATGTTTTAACCTATCAGGGCCAAGCAGTTTCTTTATTGCTTAACCAATGAAATCAACAGATTGATATATGACACTCCCACATTATAAGGGTGCATACAAATATGCCTCTAAATGACCATTATATTCCAGTAACTCAAGATAGGGCATACAAAAGTAAATATTGTCTAAAGTGTGACATATCCTTATAAATAAAGGTAAAATAACATGAATACCTTCAAAAATAAAGATAATGCTAATGACAAAATTCAACATACTTCGCAATAAAAAATTCAGCTAACTTAGAGTAGGAGGGAGATTCTACTAGATAAATTTCACAAATGAAATTGTACAGTCAGTGTCAAAGTTATCAACGAAAATGGAATATATTTTATTCCAAAGATTCAGGAACAAATGATGATTTTATAACATTTCTGTTCAACATGGTACTATAGCCAATTTTTTTTTTAAATTTGTTTATTTTCAGGCAGTAAGGTAGGCACAAACAACCTCGATCTCCAAGAGCCTCTTGGAACTGATAAAGAACATGACCAAGTTATAGAACACAAAACGTAAATACAAAACTATATTCCAGGGCCTGGAGAGGTGGCTTAGTAGTCGAGAGCACATAATCTCTCCTCAACTCACCTCCAGGCAAAAATACAATTACAGCAGCAAAAAATGTAACTAGTATATCCTTCCACTGTAGTTTGAATAGGAAACTTTCCCATAGGCTCATGTACTGAACAGTTGAGCCTCCAAATATGGCACTGTTTGAGGTGAATATAGAAACTTTAGGTCATAGATTCTTGTGGTGGAAGTTCATCACTGTGAGTGGGTTTGAGGATTCAGAGTCTTGTTCCTATGCCTGCTTGCTTTCTTACTCTGCTACCTTGGAGTTGAGATTTTATCTGAGCTTCTTGTTGTGGCTGCATGCTGCCATGTTTCCCTTGAAACATTAAGTTCTCTCTCTCTATTTCTTTCTTTCTCTCTCTTTTTTCTCTCTCTCTCTCTCCTTTCTCTCTCTCTCTCTCTCTCTCTCTCTCTCTCTCTC
>NC_022035.1:14462830-14465330 GCF_000317375.1 Microtus ochrogaster | reverse complement strand
ATCCATACTGATGGCGTTATAGGCTTCCATGTGTCATATAGTATATCCCTTTGTCCTATCAGCTTGAAGGGCAGCTATCCACTGCAATGAGTCATTGATCTAGTTCAAGGCCTCTGATTTTTAGTACAGCATCCTCACTAGATCTTCAGCAGAGCACTTCTGGAGTATCTTACGTCTCGGTGATCTTGCAGGTATTGCTCTACAGGACCAGTCTGGGTCCATGGTCTAGTCACAGCTGTGGTCTTTGTTGATTTCTGTGGCCAGTGACACCTCGGGAGGCCTGAGGAACCTTGCAAGATGAAATCAGAGGGGTACCGAGTCAGTTCAGCACCTCACTGCCCAAGGAAAGCTGGTATTACCTCTTCCTGCCCACTGCAGCATGAGAGCTGGCCCCCAACCCGCACCACAGGCGAGAATGAAGCTATCTTGAGGGTATACATGTCGGGCAGCTGATTCTGCCACCTCACCTGAGGTGGATGGCCCCAGTGGCTCAATCTGACTTGCCTGGCTAACACCCAGGCCCACAACTGGGCTTTGGGTTGATCGACCCTAGTATAGACCCATCTAGGTCCTTTTGGAGCTCATGAAGAGACTCGTCCTGCAGAATGATATCAAAGGGTTTTTTTTAATATCGATTTGGCAATAGATTCTTTCATAAAACACAGCCCAAACACAGGTTTCCTTCCCTCCACTACTCTCAGCTCTCCTACCTCCTTCTCCCCTAGATCCACGTCCCCTCCTTTCTCTTCAGAAAAGAGCTGGCATCCAAGAGGGAACAGTCAAACACAACAAAACAGGATAGAATATGAAAAATCAAAACCCTTATAAGGAGGCTGGACAAGGCAACACAACAGAAAGAAAAGAGTCCCAAAAGCAGGCCAAAGAGTCACAGACAAATCAACCTCACAGTTAGGAGTCCCACAAACATCACCTAGCTAACAGCTACAATGTGTACACCAGTAATCTGGTGCAGACCCATGCAGGTTCTGAGTTTGCCCTATAGTCTTTGTGAGCCCACTTCAGTCCTGCTGTGTTGACTCAGTGGACCACATTCTCCTGATGGCCTTCGTCCCCTCTCATTCCTATAGTATTTCCTCCCCCTTTTCTGTAGGATACCCAGAACTCCGTGTGGAGGGACTTGATGGAGAACTACAAATTTTTTTTTATAATTTATTTTATTTTTAATTTTATTTTACATTCCAACCACAGTTCTCCCTTTCACCCCTCCTCCCGCCCTACTTCACCTCTCACAAGCTCATGCCTCATCCACTCCTCCTAATGGGTCAGGGAAAACTACAATCTAGATTCTCTCTCCACATAATGTCATGTTGTGGATCAGTGCATTGGCTCCCATCTGCTGCCAGAGGAAGCCTCTCTGATGAGGACAGGACAAGCCAGCAATCTATACATATAGAAGAATATCATTAGTTACATTTCATTGATTTTTTTTAAATATTTATATTTGTTTCTATCCTATGTCTCTATTTCTGCCCTAAGCTATCCAGTCTCTGTTTCCTGATTATCCAGGCAATGTAGTGTATGGGATTCTTCTCCTGGTATGTGACTAAAGTTAAACCATATGCAGTAGAAACTCCCACTATGAGGATCCTGGTGAGGATCCCTGCTAATGGAGGATATGGACTCTGGACTGGTCATCTTCTGTACCCAGGTTTCCAGTGGTGTGACTGGGTTGCATTCAGTTGAGTTGTTGATTTGGGGTGTCCCATGGAGATGCCCAAACAAGCCAGGTTGACGTTAGGACAGAGCATCACTCTATGAGAACTGAGACATTGCTAAGGACAACATTCACCTAGGTCAGTGAGCACTGGCAGGTCAAGATGGGCCAGAGTTGGAGCGTTCACCATTATATTCTTGTCTCTGGGATGGGAAGAAAATCTACTTGCTACAGAAAGAGAAAACAGGACACCAACCCAGCCACAAAACTCTCAACCCACGATCTTTTTTGCAAGGTTGCTGGGGCAGTGATGGCACATAACTTGTGGGACTGACCAACTGACATATCAATATTTAAAGTATCTTATAATATACTTTCTAAGTTTCTGATATTTTTACATTATTACAATTCCTCTAGTGATGCCTCTGTCAAGAGTATTAGGAAAGATAGATTTTCCGTGATAGAGACAGATCTAGGTATGAAGCCAACTTAACAGCAGATAATCAGAGATTAAATAATGGCTAAGTCCAGCTTTCAAGTCTGAAGGTCAAGATTTATAATATCAGCATCATATGACACTTAATAGAAATACCAACTCCTGAGATCTGTCACTGAAGAGCAAGAGGAAGAAGGAAGGAAGGAAACAAGGAAGGAATGAAAGAAGGAAGGAAGGGAAATAAATGTTTCCCTCGACACCTGCGAGCCCCTTCCTTCTTTCCTTCTTTCCTTCCTTCTTGCTCCTCTATCTCTCTCTCTCTGTCTCTCTCTGTCTCTCTGTCTCTGTCTCTCTGTCTCTCTCTCTCTCTGTCTCTCTCTCTCTCTCTG
>NC_022035.1:14456259-14462045 GCF_000317375.1 Microtus ochrogaster | reverse complement strand
AATTTTTTTTTCAACAACTAAAAAAAAAATAAACAAAAAAATAAAGAAAAAAAAAAAAAAGAAATCCAAGCCCTGATCCCGTCTCTGCACCAGTGGAAGGTTTCTGTCCCTCTTGGATTGAAAGTGTGTGTTTAAAATCCTGCTTTGTTGAAATAGGATGTCTGACAACATTGCTTCTGGGCGATGAGAAAGACTTGACACTACCAATGGGAATGTTTCCATCTGGAGATGAACTAAAGCTTTCTTGTGCTTCAGTGGAAGATTTGGTGACTTCTTGAGTATAAGGTGAATGCCTGGATCTTGTTTTGGTAGAAGTGGACCTAAGGCTGAAGTCCCATGAGGAGATGAAGAATGTCTTCACGAGAGGGAGTAGTTGCTATGTCTTTTCCTGTAGAAAAAAATGCATACTTCTATGCTCTCTTTTGGAAAAATAAAAAGAAATAAATAATTCATAGATACTCTACTATACTCATGGATCAGTGCCTTGTCCAGACACCATCAGAGAGACTTTATTTGATTGGAGTGTGCACAGAGACCCACAGCTTGACAGAAAGCAGAGAGTCTAAGTTGCAGGACTCAATCAGAACCCTCCCCTCAGAGTTTGGTAGTTCCTGCGGAAGAGAGGGAGGAAAGATTGGAAGAGTCAGATGGCTCACTGAATAACATAGTAGGGCTAGCCTGGGTTCACAGAGACTGAAAGGGCAAGCATTGGGCCTGCATGGGTCTGCACCAGGCCCTCTGCATGTCTGTTTTTGCTGCTAGCATGGAGTCTTTGTAGAATCCCAACAGTGGAAGCCTGTGTGGCTGTGGGATTCTTTCCTGCTCTGGGATTCTTTTCATGTTATTGAGTTGCCTTGTCCAGCCTAGATATGACGGGTTTGGCCTTGTCTTGTTGTATCTTGTTCTGTCCTGCTTGGCTGCTCTCTCTTGGAGACCTGTTGTTTTCTAAAGAGGAAATGAAGGGGAAGCAGATTTGGGGAAGAAGGGAGGTAGGTTAAAACTGGGAAGAGTGGAAACTATGGTTGAGAGAATTTGTTTGAGAAAAGAGCCAATTTTTAATTTTTTAAAAAAGGAAAATAGCAAAACAAAATCAAAAATAAAAGGCATGCAGAAAGAACAAAGAAGAAATGTGTTCTAAGCAGAGAAACGTGATTGGCTAACTGGCCAAAATACTTTCAGTTGCTATTGTAATTCAGTGTGAAACTTTATTCTTCACATTTAACTATGATAGCTTAATCTAAACTTTGACATTATACTGTTAGGAGTTTTCTTACCCTATGTTCCAGCCAATAGGAGTAATTGTTTTAAGAAAAGCAACTGTATCATGTATGTAAACACTAATGATATTTTCAAGGTAAAGTCTGCTTGAGGCTCAGGTAAGCAGCAGGTAGTTCGCTAGCAGATGCAGAGAATAGTAATTCTGCAGGATGAGGAAGCCTTGTAAGTCTATGGCTAACCACTGATTTCTTATAACACTGAAGACTCGAGAGACAGGTTTACTAACCCAACCTTGAATGCTTGGATCATGTTTTTGTTTGTGTGTGTGTGTGTGTGTGTGTGTGTGTGTGTGTGTGTGTGTGTGTGTGTTCCGTTCTATGATTTAATCTTATCTGAAATGTAGGCATATACAGATATCAAGTAAGGTCCTCCAAGTAGTAAACTACTGCTTATGATTTTATGCAGTAAAATATTAGTAAATTCGTTACACGGATTTTAAGCTGGACTCTGGCTGCACTGGTGGTTTCAGGGTTCTTAACAGCCATCCCCAGTGAGGGACAGGCTGGCTGGCAGCTTTGAATGACACGCTGCCAGTGGTATCTAGCTGCCAGGATAATGAATGCATTCCCCAAGCCTCTTCTTAATCCCTTGATAATATTTTTCATTTTGCAAAATCTATTATTGATAAAGTGATAGTTCATCTAAACAAATTGAATAAATACAAAATGCATTTTCCTCGTGGTATTAACTCTGCTCATCCCAACAGCGTAAGTGGACATTATAAAACCCCAATCCAAACCAACTGAAGTGCTTATACATTATTCAAATATTTAATCTAAGATCCTGAGAGCAGTACCTACAACAAATGAATTCAAGTTTGCATTTGACAGAGCTTTTTCTCCATACTTCCAGGGAAAGGATGGCTAATCCTGGAATATAATTTAGGATATCCACATTCTAATTCTGATGCCAATTGCTTTCCTAAACCATCACTCATAACAAGTAGATCTGTTCCTGTTTGGTATTCAAATCAGTCATTGGAAAATGTTCTAAGATACTTTCTGGTGTCCGTGAGTGTACTACGAGTCAGTCCAAAGTTGTAGTTGCCATTTATTTTAATGATTCCTGGGACAAAGCCAACACCCTAATTTGTAATGCAGACCTCTTGTGCCATTATTCACCCCTTAGGCAACAGAGACAATTGGTTTCTTTAGCCATTCTCACTCTGGACTTGATAAAAAAAAATGTATTTTTTATTGCTTTTCAATGGATTGTCTCCTGTTATGATCAATGTTTAGATCACACACTTGACTTGCGTTCACTTCTTCTCAGATACTTCTCCAAAGTCTCAGTTCTTTTTGTATATTCATCTAAATTTATTTTAAAAGACACCTACCTAATCAGCACATTTGGTGGGAAAAAGTGGGCAAGAGTAACTCTGATGAAAGAGGGAGTTCTCTGTGCTGTTAATAAGCATTCTAGTGGCTTAATAATATGAGCCACCCCATTCATCCTCACAAAGGAACTTCAACACATAAAACACAAAGACACAGGATGGCTGTCCATGTACTTTATGCTTAAGAAAAATGCATGCCACCATAAACTAGAAACATGATGTGATTGAACAGAGAAACACTTATATTGGCAAAGGAGCCAGAAGTGTTCATCCTTAGAGGTCAATTTATTTAAAACTTGAAGTAAAAAAAAAATTCATGAAGATTAGTTAATTAGCCTCCTAATTAATTTTCCAGTACAAAGTGATCATCCCCGAGATCATACACATAAGCAAAGAAAAAGCGATTCAGTAGTTTGTGTATATATATATATATATATATATATATATATATATACACACACATATGCCTATATATGTAACAATAATACTCAAAATAAAAGAGGTTTGCAGTGTAAGAAGGGACAGGAGAGTGGTTGGAAAAAACATATGGAAAGAGAGAGGCAAAAAAAATTCTTTTTAATCAAAGTAATTGAACTTAAAAACAAAAATCAGAAACTGAAATAATAATGTTTGCTTGACAAAAACTGAAATAAATTCATGTATTTTAGTAAAACAAACATTTGTATTAGTTTGTGGTTACAAATTATTGTTCATAATGTCTTATTTGATTTTATACTTAAAATCCATTTTATAGGAGTCAGCACATGAAATGATCATAGGAGGTTATTAAGCATAGTCACTTTTGCCAGAAACTTAACACCCAAGGATATGAGTGTAGAAGATCATCACAATTGGTTTATGAAGAAAAGAATAACATTCTACACAACCTACCGTTATCTGGCATTAATTATCATTTTATAAGTGTTAGATATATGTGAATATAGATATAAGACAAAGTCAGATTTTTATAATACTGGAAAATTTTTATATATGTATAGATTTAAAATGCAGTGTTTAGATATAGAGTTTTCCTAAAGAATAAAAATTCCAATATATCTGAACATAGTACCTATCTCTGTATATTAATATACAGATTCATTCATGGTACAGGTAGAAAGACATATATTGACTTATAAAAACTAATTAGTACTTTTTTTCAAAATATTACAAAATGTCTTTTTAATGTCCATTTGTGGAGAGCAAAGGCCCCTTTGAAGAGGACAATACCTCTACAACTCATTGGATTTGGAGAAGTTGAGCTACTGGCTACATAGATCTTTCATCCCCAATTTCTAGTGTCTGTAGTATAAGATAGTATATTACATGCTACAAAAAAAACATAAACACTAATTCCAATACAAGTCCTTTGATTTACAATGGTTTCTTGCTTGCAAGATAGCAGGGCAATGGTGGCACAAAGCCAGTTGAAATGACCAAACAATATCTAATTTGATTTAAGGCACATTCTATGAGATGGAACACATACTGACTTTGTTTTGGTGATCAACAACCAGAGATTATATAGCAGAGGGACCTAAAAAAACAAAAACAAAATAAAGTCAGTAATAAAATGACTGCTAATATATTCTGCTATACTCAAAGATCAGTGCCTTGCTCAGCTATCACCAGAGAAGCTTCATTCTTCAGCAGATGGGAACACATACAGAGACCTTCATCTGTACATTATCCAGAGAATAGAGACTCTGGAACACTCATCCCCAGATGGGAATGTCTCCGTCAAATCTTTCCCCACAAAGCTCAGGGAACCCTGTAAAAGAGGAGGTTAGAAGAAAACAAAGCCCTCTTAAATCAACATGATGAAATCTTGTACAAACTCACAGAGACTAAAGCAGAATTCACAGGGACTGCATGGGTCTACACCATGTCCTCTGCATATATAATATGACTTTCTGCTTGGTGTTTTCAGAAAATTCCTGAGTGTGTAAATGAGTGGGTCCCTGATTTTTGTGCCTTCTCTTGGGCTCCTTTGCTTCTGTCGGTTTATCCTGTCCAACATCAATGTGATAATTTTTGTTTTGTCTTATTATATTTTATTTTCTTGTATTTTATCATTATCTCTTAAAACCTTTTTCTTTGTGGAAGAGAGACATAAAAAAGTGGATATGGATGGAAAGGACACAGGGAGTACGTGGGTGGAACAGAGGGAGAGGAAACCTGAATCTGGATGTTTTAAGTGAGAAAATAATCTGTTTTCAATAAAAGAGGGGAGAGAAATTGCTTTAAATAAAACAATTACAAAAATAAATGTATGATTAAATGAAGCACATCAATAAGAAAATAATCAATACTAAAAGTTGACAATTCTGTGGTTATTTTACTTCATTAAAAACTATATACTTTGTTGAAAGTATTTTGGCACATTATAACTAAATGGCAGAATACTACAGATGGATAATGTGTCACATTTATCTATTATGCTTTGTTTGACAACATTTTATTTTTTACGTGATATCGCCTAAAAGGGGAAGTTTTCTACCACAGAAATCAGTAACCATTGTGAATTGAAGCTATGTGTTTTTCAATGAACTAGTAGCTCAATTATCCTACACCATATAGTTATAAAGTCATCTGTGTTGTCACAGTATCTACCTTGTTAGAAATATCAGTGCAGCTGACACATGAATCAAACAGATGGAAACAAAAATGCAACTTTATTAATGATATAGTTGATTACAGAATCTGCTTTTAAAGCTATAGTCTAATGTGCTTTCTAATTCTTTGCTATATAATTAGATAAGTTTACTACTGGCCACAAACCCAGCTGACATCTGCAAACTACCCTTGAGTGATCAGTCCTAAATACTGTCATTCTGTGGGTAGAGATATCTAAAGATAGGGATAGAGAGCAGAGGCTGTCAGCCCTGCTTTGCAGTATCTATCAAAAACAGAATCATTTAGTTTAAGTTTGGTAGCCTAGGAGAGAAAAGTCAAGCTAACAAAGTCTAGGTAAGACAAAACCCACACCATAACTGTTTGTAGGTAGCTTTCCAAGGAGCCTTGCCTCTGTTTAATTTGCTATCTAGATGTTCTCACCAAGTCACTTTATGCTCCAAAGTGACTGCAGAAACACATATCCACCTACACTAAGTCAGTGTGAGAGAAAAAGAAAAATAAAGAAAAAGAGAAAAAGACAGACAAAAAAGGAAGAAAG
>NC_022035.1:14419040-14456159 GCF_000317375.1 Microtus ochrogaster | reverse complement strand
GGGAGGGAGGGAGGGAGGGAGGGAGGAAATGGAAGGAAGGAAAGAAAGAAGAGCAAGCCAGCCTTTGTTTCCTTAGGAGAACCCCTAAAACACAATTGAGGTCCAGATGTCATCATCAAAATGTGTCAGCAGCCACAGCTCATCGAATTGAAAACCGATAAATGACAAGTTTTAGTTTAACCCTTTCATATTCAGGATTAATTTTATCTTTTGTTACCAAAAGGAAGGAGGAGATTATATAATAATCCTTTATTTTGTTAGGAAGAAGCCCAGTTAATTGTACTGGAAAAAAACGGCCAGAAATGTCAATCTACAAATATAAAGCATGGTAAATCAATATTCTACCAAATATATGACTGATACTGTTAAATCAAAGACAGTAGAAATCTCACTCATAAGTGATGTCTGAGTACACCTTATAGTGAGAAAATACCCAAGGGACTCTAATACGGATAAAGAACTGAAAATTAACTAATTCTGATCATTGTTTGCAATCAGTTCTTAGGTTTATAACTTGGGGAAAAAATAGATAATCTTAGAATTTATCTCACATTGCACAAAAATGACTTAATTGTGATGCCAATAACTATGACCTGTTTGAAAAACACATCTACAATACCAAGAGTAAGCTACCACATACCCTAATGGGAAAAAAGACCCACTTGAATATACAGCATGATGAAATGTTCCAAAACTTCACTTGCATAATCATGACTTACGCTTTAAGAATCTGTATAATAAATGAATAAAAATACCCGAAAACACATATTAGCTTGACTTAAAGCTAATTTCAAAAGAAATCACTATTTTACTGCTTGTCTACATTTCAGAAAATCCTGAAACACTGATGTTTGAAATAATGAGATTTTCCTCTGAATTCCAGATTTCGCAAGGTCATGGAAAATGTCATCATCAGTAATGTACTTTTAATCCTTGATAAAATGCCCAAAATAAGTATTGTGTCATTATAAAGTAATTCCAACTACAGTAGAGTATTGAATGTGCCTTAATATTCCTTGTTGATGTGACTTTGCAGTACTTTTGCAAGCATCAATGCAGAGGCACTTAACAATATGTGATTAACTTAGCATGTTTTAAACATTTCTGGTTTTATGGAACTAGCAATAAATCAGCATGTTTGCAGATGTGGCTGAGGGAGAATAATCTCCATGTGAGAAACAGAATTTTTCAGGTTGCCTAATACTACGCCCTTGCTCAGAGATGTCTTTTGCATTGAACTTCACCATATGAATCATGTTTAATCAGAGAAAATAAGCATGATAATCAAATGCAAAGTAGCACAGGCTTGTAGTGAATTTGTTCTAATGAGAACTTAACTTTTGCTTATGTCAGATAATTTAGCTCGCAGAGCTGTAACTGACTATTAAGGCAAAGGAAAGTCTAAGCAAATCTATAATAAATTCCTACGGGAAACGAGAAAAGAAGAACCCTGCCCTGTAGCCTTTGAGTATTCTCATCGTTAAAAAGGTCACCCTTCTCTGGAGCTGCAAGCACTCTCACATCACATGCCTCATCAATTCTCAGCCTGTGTAGAGCCCTTCAGTTAATATCCGGGATCGTGTTAGAAACACTAACAAAAACTCACTTACTCTAGCTGTGTTCATTTGTTGAGCCTGCAAGGTTAAATACATCTAATTAAAGGTGGCAGAGAATTTTAAATGAGTTTCGCATACATTCTTCTATCCCTCAGACATGGTTCAAACGCCCGAATGCTAACGCTGTCTCCAGGCTCATTTTTAATGGCATAATCCTTACGAAACAAAAGAAAATGAATCAACTCCTGGGGAAAAAAAAGAAAAGAAAACATGGAATGAGACAAGACAATTAATACAATAAGGAATGATTATGCGTTTCCTTGAGCAGAAAAGCCTCCAGACGCCTTTATCTGTTGAGGGTCACAGGTCACTCATACAGGTTTTCTTAGTCCTGCTTTTGCCTTTGTGCTTAAAAATAATATTTCAAATCAAGTGTGCCTATAGAAAAAGCATCTAAGATGACCTTTAAGAACATTAATCTCTAGTATACTTGATTAAATTCTGATGATAGAAAAACCAGATCTAAGACCAAAAGAAATAATATGACAAAAGCTACAGAAGCAGCTTTGAAGAACCTTGCTGAATTAAAATTGTCACGCCATTTACTACTGTGAGCCTCACTGCAAAATAATAATAACAACAACAGCAATAATAATAGTATACTTAGGCATCAAATTTAAACAGAATTTTTGAGTGTTTGAGTGGTCAGTGAGATAATAAGGAAAAACTAGCAGATTTTGGCTATGTCTGAAAGATAGAATTCTGATAATGTCAAAAGTCAGGTATAGGCTTCTCTCATGCTGTAGATACCAGAAAGGATTGCCTCTAATGTTGAGAATGGATTAAAATATAATGAAGCACTGCCACTCATGCAGACAAGCAGGGTAGAAAGGATATCATACCAGAACTTATTAAGAATTTAACTAATCTTCTCACTACTTAAAAAAAAATATATGTTGCCAAGTGAAACTTACATAAGCAACACAAAAATAGGTCAGGCAAGGCACAGGCTCTGAACAGGAGCCACACAGAAGGTAGAACCCCTCAGGATAGAAGCAGCCAGACCGGACAAGAAATTGATCCCACATTAAGTGAAAGAATTGAAGCACAGTTTTCCACTAACATTATAGCAACCACAGCTAAAAGTAAACCTGAGTCTTCAGAAACAACGTGAGGACAATTAGTACATACATATTTATTTATATAGAAGTAAAAACACATGCAAGGGGATGACGGCTTTGGAGATGAAGATGATCAGGCTGTGACATAAGCTGCTGTCTTGTGTAATTGCCTTTAGGTGTGTATTTGTGTCAGGCGCTCAGATCTTAGTCAGGCTATATAATGTTAAAGCAATACCTAGTGAAGCATGAGAAAGCAGCTCTGGGGAATCGGGAACACCCAAAATCTTCAAGCCACGTCTCTCCCCAAATAATTGCTCCAATAACTTCAAAAGCCTGGAAAGCAAACATTTAACTGAGGGTAGAGATGTAAAGCTAAATTGGTGAGTGAGAAAAGCCCAGGTTATTTTGTTTTCCAGCCAAAATCATAATAAAATCAAAACCTCCATAGGTAAGAACCAGACATCAGCAGCTGTTAAACTCTGCAGTTATTTTCAGTTTTGAGAAACCTGAGGCTAAGTGGTGGACATTCTTTTTGAGGTTATAGTAGATGCATCTTCATAAACACAAGACTAACATGCTTTAAAGGCAGTAGTCATTGCAGAAAGAATTCTATGTATGACTTATCAATGGCGATATCCAGCATCCTGCTGAAGGGAAGTTCCCATCTTGAGAAGGAAATCTCACCATCCTTATGTAATTAACTTTTCAGCTCTCATGAAGCCTCTTTTGCATGTAAGATTCTTGCTGTACAAGTAATGTGTGAATGCCCTAGGCTAGGGAGCAATTTCTATCTATCTCAATGCTTAGCATCTTAGCTTCAGAATTATATTGAAGGGAAAGAGATCAACAGGCGAAAACAATGCAAATTTATATAAAGTAAGTCTTATGTGACATAGGAGCCCTCATAAAAACATAAAGAACTAAAAGGCAGTGAGAATTTAATGTTTATATGCCAAATTAGACAAAGAGTAGTAAACTGTGAAAATGTAACTAAGTGGAGTGGTTCAAAGATGAGAACCATTTTCACAAGGTCTGTGTTGAATTCTCTTAGTCTAGACTTCCCTCTACAATGACAAGAACATATTTTCTTTCTAGGATAGAGGATATACTTAGAATAAAAATTTGGACAATTACTATAAAAATATATTATTAAGCTCAGAGTGATTGGCTTATAAATGTTGCTTTTTAAATGATTTTATTCAAAAGAGCCATTATGTCTAAGTGGAATAGTTTGGAGTAGTATGTTCTTTTTATCTTCAATATCAAGGAATTCCTTATCAGTTAAAATTAAGCAAAGGCTATGATGGCAAAGTGGTTTCATAAATTGTAGTAATAGGAGTGGCAGGGCTGAGTCCCCAGCACCCCGGCCGCCTGCCCAGCTAGCTTATGCCCGAAATAACAACACACAAACTGTATTCA
Organism: Microtus ochrogaster; assembly: GCF_000317375.1. NCBI lineage: Eukaryota > Metazoa > Chordata > Mammalia > Rodentia > Cricetidae > Microtus > Microtus ochrogaster. The sequence continues at coordinate 14,452,063 of NC_022035.1, read as the reverse complement.
TTTAAACACTGCTTGGCTCTTTAGCTTTAGCCCTTTTCTCGGCTAACTCTCGCTCCTGGACTAACCCATTTCCAATCATGTGTGTCGCACCCCAAGGTGCGCTTACCGGGAAGATTCTAGCCTACGTCCATCCTGGGTCGGAGCTTCATCGCTTGTGCCTCAGAGAGCAGAGCTCTCGCCTCTGCCCGCAAGAGTGAAGCATCGTGTCTCTCTGAGGCGTCTGCTCCCGAGAGGAGAGCTGTCGAGTCTCTGACCTCACTTCCTCTTCCGCCCAGCATTCTGCTCTGTTTACTCCTCCCATCTACGTTCTAACCTATCAGGGCAAGCAGCTTCTTTATTTAATTAACCAATGGCCTTCCTCCATCAATAAATGGGAAAAATAACAAAGTAAAAGTAGAAAATGTGCTAATTGACATTCTTTTCACTGTGAAGATGGTTAATTTAAGAATAGAAAACATGTATAGGGACCCTGATCACAGGGTTTTGTTGGATAGAGTCCTCAATGATTGAAGATGCAATTTGCTCGAGTCACATGTACAGAAGCCTCTATCAATGGCACATGACTTCTGACTGAACTAGTTCTCCACATCATCTGGTATAGAGTTACATTGATTTCTGCATATTTCTATCCTGCCACTCTGAGAGTCCACACCTTGAAGGTCCTTTCCCAAAGATGAGTGCAGTGTACAATGAGTTTGGTGTTCCCTGGCCAACAACTGTGAATTATTATTCTTGTAAACATCTTGCAAGGGCTCTAATTTCTATGGGATGATTTGTTTTCACATCTACAGGATTTCTTCTGCAATTGCAGTCAACACAGTCTTAGTAGAGAGTACCAAAGTTTCCCAGGCAGCACCTCCTAGACTATGCTCTGGCCTCAGGTTCTTGATTGGAGGATCACTGTGGAAAATCCCACTGGGAGTGTATTCTCCTCAGATAATGTGTTCTCTGCCTGCTTCCCACTCCTATAAGAAATGCTTTAAGGAGCAGCCATAACATTTTGTTTTGGGTCTTGGTGGCTGCTGTAAGAGTAGTAGCTAGTCTGAAGGCAGAAGAGAATGGCTGAGTGGCTCATCTGATGAGTGGCTCAGCCTATGGTCATTTGTTCTACCTGTTGGCTGTCCTGTGTTAGCCATAAGGGTTAGTGAAGCATAGAGTGAAGGGCAGACTTAACTGTACTTTTTCTTTGAGGTAATGAAACAGAGACGTGTAAGATCTTAGAGGCTAAAGGTCCCACTTTCTGAGGGCCAGACAGAACTTGGGTCACACAGCTGAACTCTCTTGACTAGCTCTTCTCCTCCACCCACTGCAAACATACACACAAATTCAGATAAAATTAGTATGTTATTGTTTCATTACATTTTCAATATATTAAAAAAAACCTTATAAGGCTTGGTTATCATAACTAATGTCCGTCATTGCACCATGATTGAAGGGTAGGAACAGAGAAATCCTGTCTTCTTCCAATGAATGGGTGAGCCCTTGTGGATTGGTGTATGCCACTGGACCACCATGATTTTATTCACCATAGGCCAAAGCTTGGAGCTCTAAATCAAATAGGAGATTAGTTTGTTAGACAGGTCTTCTGAAAAGTGATTCAGAATATTCTGTGTTCCAAGAATGTGCTTCCAAGCTTTTTGAGGATTCCTTCAAAAATTAGGGTATCCTGTAGCCATTAGACCCAATAAATATTACATGTTTTTTTCTTTTTTATGAAACAATAATTTTTCCAAACCCTACCAAAATTTCGCCTCCATCCCTATTCTACATCCCTCCCTATCCTATCCTTACTTCATCACCCCTCCTCTCATCTCAATCCCTTGTATCCAACCACCAGTTGGTGTCTCCCATCTGCCTCCCCCATTTATTCCTTCTCCTTTTTTTTCAGAAAAGAATAGGCTTCCCATGGATACCAGCTAGCCCCAACATATCAAGTACTGGCATGATTATGCCATCTACCCTCCTATTAAGGCTATACCTGGCAACCTTGTAGGAGGGAACGGTCTAAAAGCAGGTGATAGAGTGAGAGATAACCTCTGTCCCCCACTGTTCAGAGTTCTACAAGAAAGCCATGCTACACTACCGTAACATATGTGCAGAGGGCCTAGGTCAATCCAATGTAAGCTTCCTGATTGAAGGTTCAGTCTTTGTGAGAACCTATGAGCCCAGTTTAACTAATTATGTGGGTTTTCTGTTGGTGTAGTTGGTCTTTCTTGCTCTCATAGTCCTATCTTTCCCTCTTCCACAGGATTCCCTGGGTTCAACCAGTGTTTGGCTGTGAGTCTCTCCATCTGTTCCATCAGTTCTAGGGTAAAGCCTCTCTGATGACAATTTAATTAGGCAATGATCTATGAGCACAGTAGAATATTGATAGGAATTATTTATTTGACTTTTTTTTTCCTCTTCAAATCTGGTTCTATCCTAGGACTGCTGAAAGTATTCTTTCCAAACTTGCCATGCAGTACAAAGGAAAAGACACTGCCAAACTTTGCCAAAACAAAGCAGGGGACACCTTAAGGTTTCCTCCTACATAGAAAAGTGTACAGGACCTGTAGATCAAAAATTGATACATCAATAATTGAGAAGAACTTTGAATGACTGTCCAGGCAGGAAGAGGGCTCTGTCATTTATGTAGTTTTGGAAGTGGCTTGCACTGTACTTTCTGTTTACTTGGGTTATATTCTATTATTCTGATGTTTTTGATTGCATTAAAGCATAGATAAATATATTTGGATTTGTCATTGTTTATGATAGAAGCTAAATTAGGTAAAAAAAAATTGGAATCCCCAAGATAAGTTAAATAATGAAACATTTTCATTATTTCCAAAAACAAGTGGAGTGGATATTTTAAAAATAATTTTTAATTGATAATTGTTCTTAGTGTATATAGTCTTACTATGCTAAAGTTTAAACATTTCTTTTGATTTAGACCGAAAGGAGAAATATTATGGAATATTACTTTAATTATATAAAGATGTGCTACATTTGTATGCTGTATTTGTTTAATTATGAAAACATGTAGTGTTGTTTCACCTTGCATGCCTAAGACATCTGATTGGCCTGTAAAAAGCTTAACAGCCAAGAGTAAGACAGTAAAGGGATAAGTGTAAGTACCAGGCAGAGACAATAAGTAGGAGGAGAGATGGAGAGGACAAGAGAAGAGAATGAGGGAGAAAGAGTGGCAGACACCCAGGGCCAGGCAACCAGTCGGCAAGATGCAAAGTGAGGCATACAGAAAGAAAGAAAAGTAAAATCCCTAAGGCAAAACATAGATGAAAAGAAACAGGTTAAATGAAGCTGTAAGAGTTAGTGTTAACAAGCATAAGACAGGGATGAGCTGAGTATTCAAATTAGTAAGAAGTCTACATGCCATGATTTGAAAGCTGATTGATGCACCCGTAAAAGTATGCTATGTATTACATATGGCAGAATATTATTATATACCTTTTTTTAAATTATTTATTTGGTTTTTCAAGACAGGGTTTCTCTGTGGTTTTGGAGCCTGTCCTGGAACTAGCTCTTGTAGACCAGGCTGGTCTCAAACTCACAGAGATCCGCCTGCCTCTGCCTCCCGAGTGCTGGGATTAAAGGAGTGCGCCACCACCGCCCGGCATTATATACCTTTTTTTTACTGATTTTTTCTCCCTTATATCGTTTGGTGCTATCCTAGGTCTCTGTGATGTCAGGCCTCTGGATCCTGGCCCTTAAGGTAGTATCAAGGATTGGTTCATTCCTATAATATGGTTTTCAAGCTGGGCTAACCATTGGTTGGTTAGGTAAGTAATTTCTCTTCCACATTTACCACAGTGCATCTTGTAGGGATAACAAATTATAGGTCGAAGGTTATGTGACTGAGCTGTTGTCCATGTCCCTTTACTAGAAATCTTTTCTGGTTACAGGAGATCGCTGTTTCAGGCTCTCTATTTCCTATTGTTAGGAGTCTTAGCTAGGATTACCCTCATAGTTTCCTTTGCCCTAGCTTTATAGTTTGTTTCAGAGATGCCCCAGATTCCTGTTTGTGTCTCCTAGTACTTTATCTCTCCATTATATGATCATCAGATCCCTCCTGTTCCCATGCCCACACCACCATCTAGACCGCATCCCCATTCCTCTGTGATGTGTATTCTAGTTCCCCTTTATAATGGAGATTCATGGCCTGCATGAAACCCTCTTCATTGGGTCTGTGGATTGTAGCATGATTATCTTTACTTTATAGCTAATATCTATTTTTAGCTGAGTATATACCACATTTGTCTTTCTGGGTCTGAGATCTTACTTCACTCAGGATAATCTTATCTAGATACGTAAATTTGCATGAAAACTGTATATCATTTTTAACAGCTGAGTAATACTCCATATATAAAGGTACCACCTTTTCTTTATCCATTCTTCAGTTGAGGGACATCTAGGTTGTTTTCAGGTTCTGGATATTGAAAAAAAAATCTGCTATGAACATAGCTGAGCAAGTGTTTTTTGAGCATCCTTTGTGTATGTTCCCATGACTGGGTCTTGAGGTTTACCAATCCCCTATTTTCTAAGGAACTGACATACCGATTTCCCAAGAAGCTGTAAAAGTTTGCACTCCTACTAGAATTGGAGTAGTTTTCCCCTTGATCCTCTTCCTTACCTGATGGAGGAAGGTCATTGGTCACTTAATAAAGAAACTGCTTTGCCCTGATAGGTTAGAACATAGGTGGGTGGAGTAAAGAGGAAAGAATGCTGGGAGGAAGAGGAAGTGAGGTAAGACACCTCAGAGAGATGCAATGCTGCTGCTCTCCAGGGCAGATGCGATAAAGCTCCGACCTAGGATGGACATAGGCTAGAATCTTCCTGGTAAGCGCACCTTGGGGTGCTACACACATTACTAGAAATGGGCTAGTCCAGGTGTGAGAGTTAGCTGAGAAGAGGCTAGATATAATGGGCCAAGCAGTGTTTAAAAGAATGCAATTTGTGTGTTGTTATTTTGGGGCATAAGCTAGCCAGACGGCCAGGAGCCAGGCTGTGGGAAGAGGCCCGCAGCTCTTACTACACTTACCAACATGAGCTATCACTTGTGTTTTTTGATTTTAACTGTTTTGTCAGTGTAAGATAGATGGGGTGACAGATACTGATATATTTGTATTTTTATACCTACCAATACTCACTTAGACCAGAACCTTTTCTTGGAGATGCTTTCTTTTTCGAGTGTTTATTTTTGGCTTATATAATCAGGTGTCCCTAATATGTGGCTTTGTATCTCAGTCTTCAGTTCAGTTTCATTAATTAACCTGTTTGTTTTTATGCCAATATCATTGGTATTTATATATTTATTCTGTATTAGAACTTGAAATCAGGGATGGCAATAACTCTAGAGGTTCATTTATTGTGCAAGATTATTTAACTATCCTCAGGCTTTTTTTTCCTATGAAGTTGAGTATTGTTTTTTCAAGTTCTGTAAAGAATTATGTTGAAATTTTGATGAGACTTTCATTGAATCTTTAGATTGCTTTTGTTAAGTCAGCCATTTTCACTATGTTAATCTTACCAATCATGAGCATGGGAGATCTTTCCATCTTCTCATATCTTCTTCAATTTCTTTTTTCAAGATTTGAATTCTTTGTAGTTTTTTTTTTCACTTGCTTGGTTAGAATTATCCTCAGGATCTTCACATTAATTGTGGCTATTATAAAAGGTATTGTTACACTACTATTTCTCAAACATTTATAGTTTTTATATAGGACGGATACTCATTATTTGACTTTATTTTATATCCAGCTACTTCCCTGAAGGTTTTAATGAGCTTTGGAGTCCCTGGTAGAATTTTGGGGGTCACTTATATATAATATACACTCTACAAATAGTGGCATTTTGACTTCTCCTTTCTCATTTTATCCACTTGTCCTTCTTAAATTGTCTAGTTAAAACCTCAAATACTATATTGAATAGATACGGAGAGAGTGGACAACTTTGTCTTATCCCTGGTTTTAGTGGAATTCATTAAGTTTTTCTTTCTTTAGTTTAATATTGGCTATCAGTTTGTTGTATATTACCTTTATTATGTTGAGGACTATCTCTTGTATCCCTGTATTCTCCAAGTCATTTGTAATAAAGGGGTGTTAGGTTTTGTCAAAGGTTTTTCAGCATCTAATGAAATGATCATGTGTTCTTTTCTTCTTTCAGCAGATTTTTTTTTATATTATGGATTACACTGACAGTTTTTATATGTTAAACCACCCCTGAAACTCTGGTATGAAGCCACTAGGACATGGTGGCTAATCTTTTTTATGCATTCTTGCATTTAGTTAGACAGGTTTTGTGTGTGGGGGGTGGTTCTTTGGAGTATTTTACATCAATGTTCATGAGAGAAGTTGGTTTGTAATTCTTTCTCCTTTTTGAATCCTTGAGTGGTTTGGGTATCTGTAGAAGGAGCAGCAGGCTGCATTCCCGTGCACAGCTAGCTTTACACATGAAATAACAACACACAAATTGTATTCATTTAAACACTGCCTGGCCCGTTATATCTAGCCTCTTCTTGGCTAACTCTCATATCTTGCTTTAACCCATATCTAGTAATCTGTGTAGCACCACAAGGTGGTGGCTTACCAGGAAGGTTCTAACCTGCGTCTATCTCGGAGAAGAGGGCTATGGCATCTGCCCCATTGCCTTCTTCCCAGCATTCTGTTCTGTCTACTCCACCCACCTTGTTCTGACCTATGAGGCCAAGCAGTTCCTTTATTAATTAACCAATGAAAGCAACACATAGAAAGAAGACCCACCTACATCAGGTATCAGAATGACTATGAACTCATAAAATGAATTTGGCAGTGCTCCTTTCTGTTTCTATTTTGTGGAATAATTTGAGCAATATTAGTGTTAGCTCTTCTTTAAAAGTCTAGCAGAATTCTGAGTTAAAACTCTCTGGCCCTGGGATTTTGGGGGTTGGGAGGCTTTTAATGTCTGCTTCTATTTACTTGGGGGTTACAAATATATTTAAGTTATTTATCTGATCATGGTTTATCTTTGATAAGTGGTATCTATTGAGAAAATTATCCATATCTTCAGATTTTTCATTTTTTTAGAGTACAGTTTTTTAACTATAACCTAATGATCCCTTGATTATCATGTTGCATGGGGAATTTGGGGGGCCAATCTATTTGGTGTTCTAAAAACTTCTTGTACATTTATAGACATAGCCTTTTTTGTTTTCTTTCTTTTTTAATTTTTTTATTAAAAATTTTTGCCTCCTCCCCGCCTCCCATTTCCCTTTCCCTCCCTCCACTCCCCTCTCCCTCTCTCTCTAGTCCAAGGAGCAGTCAGGGTTCCCTGCCCTGTGGGAAGTCCAAGGACCTCCCACCTCCATCCAGGTCCAGGAAGGTGAACATCCAAACAGGCTAGGCTCCCACAAAGCCAGTACATGCAGTAGGATCAAAACCCCATGCCATTGTCCTTGACTTCTCAGCAGCCCTCATTGTCTGCCGTGATCAGAGAGTCCAGTTTTATCCCATGCTTTTTCAGTCATAGTCCAGCTGGCCTTGGTGAGCTCCCATTAGATCAGCCCCACTGTCTCCGTGGGTGGGTGCACCCCTCACGGTCCTGACTTCCTTGCTCATGTTCTCCCTCCTACTTTTCCTCATTTGGACCTTGGGAGCTCAGCCTGATGCTCCAATGTGGGTCTCTGTCTCTATCTCCATCCATTGCCCGATGAAGGTTCTATGGTGATATGAAAGATATTCATCAATATGGCTATAGGATCGGGCCATTTCAGGCTCCCTTTCCTAGACATATCCTTCTTAAGTGAGTAAAATTCTCTTTTGTGATTTCTCTTTATATATTTTCTGGGTATTTAAACTGGGATTCTCTACTTCTGTTCCTGATATTCTTAAATATGGTCTTTTTTACAGTGCCCTAGATTTCCTGGATGCTTTGTGTTAGGAATTTTTTTTTTTTTAGATTTAACATCTATTTTGAACAATGTATCTATTTCTTCTATCATATCTTCAATTGTTGGAGCAGCCTACCTAAAAAAGGCTTGCCTGCTGGCTGGTTAGTGAAGCTGAAGCAGGTGGGTAGGGGCCCAAGCTTTGACCATGGTACTTAGGGTCTAGTAGACACTCTAGTAAACAATGAACACTCACCTCTTTGTTTATTCTGTCTTAAGGTCATTTTCTTGTGCTTCTAGTTTTGTGGCCTAAGTGGCTATGGATTCTGATGAGAAGTGAATCTTCTGGTCCAGTAAAATATCTCCTCTAGGGATTTTGCAGCCTGAGAGACCATTGGGGTGTTGAGTGTCAACATTATCTCTATGGTTCCAAGTACCTGCATGGCTTCTGGGGTTCTGGGATTCTGTTTGGTTTCTGGGTTTCCTAGTATTGAATGGCTTCCAGTAAAGCAAATGTTCTCTACCGAAGTTGTAAACTTGAATTTGGAGCTCAGAGGAGATGGTGTTTCTGGAAGCTGGTGGGTCAGCTTTAAAGCAGAAGAAGTTTTCTGTCAAAGTTGTGGGCCAGAATTTGAAGCCCAGGGGATTAGGTGAAATAAGGGGATGTTGAAATGGCACTAAAGGGTGTTATTTGTTGGTGGGGAGTGTCTTATCTTGGGTCTCTAGAGCTGGCCTTCCCTCCTGTGAAGCAGAAATCTTCTGCTGAAGTTGTGGACTGGAATATGCAATCCAAGTGAGAGGTGCAGTCTTTGGCAAACTGCAGACACTAGGACCAGCCTGTTTTGGGGTAAAGCATCAGAGCTGTGCACCAGAATATGGAGTCCAGGGGAAGGAGTGCAGTCGAGGTACATACTGAGTACATAGTGAGGTACATAGTGAATATTGAAATTTGTAAACAACAAAAACGTATATTTCAAGTGATATGCATTACCATTTTCAATTGACAATACCTCCAAAATTTATTCTCTGCTATCTGGCATTCAAAGGATGGCTTGACAGCTTCATGCATATATAGACAAACAGGCACAGATGTTCATATGACTCTGGCAATAAGCTAAATACAAGAAAATAAAGAATTCTTTCTGGAAAAAATTACAGCAAATGTTAGGATGTGAGAAAACTTATTATTCCAGTATCAATGTATTGTAATGAGTCAACTCAAGGTTTCATTTGAAACTATGTCTAATTTTACCAATATCATTGAAAAACATAAGGATAAGATTGCCTCTGAAATAAAAAGAACTGACTAACTTTCTGAAGGCTATTGCTAAAGTAAAATGAGTACTATAACATAACTAATTCCATGCAAAACAAGATTTCCTTTGACAATATGGGCAATTAGGTGGGCTACACTATATTTCTACAAATAGATAAATATTTCTGGAGATATTGACTGATTGTGATAAGGCGCTCAGAGAAGCCATAAGTCTAAGAGCAGATCTGAGATTTGAGGTTGTAGCACAAATGTTTCCTTTACAATTAAAATTTAAAGCATTGACTTCATGTTAGAAATCTGACATTTATTCATCTGAAGATTATACTTCAATCACTTTTGCCACCAACACCTGGAGCTATAAAATACCATGGCATAGTAATCAAGAGAATAACCCAAATATTGGTAATATTTGATTCACTAAATGGCATAGGGCACACTGATGTTGTAAATATGAAAAGACTAATGATAATACCAATTCCTACAGAGAATGAAACAGCGTTTGACAACACTATATAGAAAAGCTAAGACAAGTGAGCACGAGAGTGCTACAAGTAACAAAGAGTGGGGTATTTTCATCTTCCAAATGGGTGGAGGTGGGATTTTATAGAAGTCCCCAGATGCTCCGAGAGTCAGTATCTATTGGCGGGGGGAAGGGGATGTGAAGAAGTAAAGGAGCTATAACAACAGTTCGATCTCACAGAAAAAGAGTCTATTAAATAGAGACCAATGCCATAAAGAAATAAAAATACAGAGCAGGCATGAATAAATAACTTGGTTGTTGGTTTGAATTGATCAAGAGGTTATCAAGATATGAGTCAGAAGGATCTCTGCACATCCTGATCTCTATTCCTGTTTATTTAAAGTACCTTGCTAATTCTCACTCAATTATACTGGTCAGCCACACAAATTTCAGAGAAAATGCAATCTATATGAAAACATAGGCATATGAAAGACCATTTTGGTGTATGAAGATATCCTTGATATCGTTAAGTTGAAGCATTTAGTAACTATCAAAGTAAGAGTGTGCTAAAGTCATAGCAATATGGTCAGGTGTTATTTTCCCAACTGGAAGCTATTTCAAAAACAAAAGTACTAATATTCAAACAATTTTATATTTAAAACTCATTTTTAATCTTTTTATTTATAAAAAGAAGCAGTACTACTTATATAAATTTTAATTAAATAAGAAAGAAAATATAATTTATTAAACATGAAGGAAAGTAACATTCAGTTACTTTCTAGTCCCTAATTAAAATGTAATTAACAACAATATGTCATGAAGAGAAAGAAAGAAACTTTCCAGTATAAAATGTATCTCTGTTTGGTTGGTCAACTAAGAAAATTCTATTACATAGAATAATTAGTATTTTAGCAATGACTTCAACAAACTCAGGATCTTCCCCATTCTTTTTGTGTAAAGAGGTTAAAATTTTGAATATTCTTCTTTCTTTATTACCCCACAAAATATAGATAATATAGACTTGAGTTTAAAGTTCTTGCTTAAGTTCCATATTTCCTAAGCCAACTCAATAAAAAAAAAAGTATTCCTGTACTGACTGATGGTTACTTTTGTGAATTCTTTAGATTTGTAATAGAATATTTTTGCTCTCTCATTTAAACTCAAAATAACTGTTCTTTCTACTACGGAAATCTGGAAGGCAACTTTTGTAGACACCTGTCACAAGAAGTATCTCCTTAGTCACCAGGGATCTAATTTCAGACTTTGGGTAAATGTAACATCCTGATATTATGAAGAATGGGAAACACAGTTAAAATTTGGTGTCCTTGTTTTCAATTAGTCTATATCTAATCAGATGGCTTGCTAATTTCCAGAATGAAGGGAAATTCTAATTTAGCAAAGATGTTTTAATAAAAATGTTTCAAATAGAGACCACCCTCATGCACTCAGAGTGCGGCATCCAGGCAGATGGGGAAAACCAGAGGCAGCCAGGTAAAAGAAGGCAATCATGCCTAAGTACAACTTTTTTTCTATACTTTTCTTGCAAAATTATTCTCCTCATTGGAAATGTCCTTTGCATGATAGGGTCATATTCACATCAGGAGTCTAGGGTGAGTGTCAGAGGTGATCTTCTGGGACCTTAAGTTCAGTTCCACAATGCCATTTGATACACAGAAAGGAATGATGTCAATATTTCAGTATTTTTTTCTGAACTAAATTAAAATGTTGGAAAAAATTTAAAGAATGCTTTGTACCAGTTCATTTTATAGAGATAATTTTGTGTTTACTTAAGTGTGCAGAGATATGGGTTGAGTTTACATGGGTATTCAGTAGACCATGACATCAGTTATTTCTAGCAGTAAAGCTGGACTTCAGCACAAACAACACAATGCTATATTTTTAAATAAATGTGCTTTTATATTTTAAATATATACACAAAGAATAAAATGCAAATGAACACGAATTTACAAAGCAGTATGTTGTACTAAATATTAAGCTTCAGAAATCAAACCATGAGGAAAGACTTTAACTAAGCTAATCTAAGTGAGCTAAATGAGAGTCTGGAGAATCAGGTTTTCTCAAAAGCTGAATGAAGCATATGTTACTCTTTTAGAAAATAAGTTTTCCACTCAAGACTGGCACAAGGCACCTCTAGACTTCTCGGAATTTGTTAGTTGCTTCCCACATCATGAGTGTTAACACTTTCTCAGTTGAAACTGTATATCATATTAAAATTGGAAGGATTCACACTGGAATTGTTTCAGGAGAAATTATATCAAATGAGAAAAATTGAAAAGATGTAGAGCTGGTAAACTATGAAATAAACAGTGAAAAAAAACTTAATGACTTTCTACAAATATTTAGGTAGTAATTAGTGTTTCACTGATATGTGTTTATTGTGTTTTAAATAAGAAGAAACAGGAAAAAATACTACTAAAGCCATGAACTGGTTAGACTTTAAGTAGGATGTTGTTCCACAGAAAGAGTAATTTAAAAAAAAAAACATGACACTGATTAAAAATGGCATCATGGTTAATAAACAACCCAATCCTTTAATTTAATGTAGATTAATAAATGTCTCAGAAAAATGTGCATTTTTATTTGACTCCCCTGCTTTAAAGTATTCTGTACAATGAAAACTCATTCACTTTTATAGCTATTATCTCCATTTCAGTGGTGGAGAAGGTACCTTGGACCATATTCACTCACCTTGTTGCAAAACAAGTTTATATATTTAGATCCCTGATTAAACATTTTATATAGAAAGCTAGAAGCCTATTTCAACTCATGTGCCAATAGTCAATTAATTGATTCACCAGGGATCTGTATAACTGTAAATATTTCCCCAGCAAATCATCAAAAGTTACACATAACAAAATACAATTCTTGGGTAAAATTATTTCAGATATGCTTCCATTTGTTGTTTTTAATAGTACAAGACTCTAGCTATACTAAATACAAGCATTATTGAAATAGGTGAATGCTCTTCTTGTAGAGTATATGTGTACTGAAAGAAACATATGTTCTGTATACCTGGTTATGAGAAGTTGTATTTTTTCTAGTTATCTTCAGCTGTCAAGTGGACACAACCAAGAGTTATGTGATGTAATCCCAGCTGAGGAACTGACTCCTTGAGATTGGTCTGTGGCCATGTTTATGGGTATTTTCTTTATTGTCATTTGAAAAAAGTGTTTGTCAGGTGGCTAGAGAATGGAATGAATCTAGTATTTTGAGTGAAGACTGGATTTGATCAAATGATGAGAAATTCTCAATGAACCAAACAATAACATTAAAAATGGCTGGATGTGAGAGCAAGCCCTCATGTAAATTTCCACCATGATCCATGCCTCAGTTCTGGTTGTTTTCCTGTCTTGAATTCTCTCAGTGATGTACTATTGTACCCGGAAGTCTAAGCCAAAGAAGCTCTTTCCTTACTTTGGGGTTCTTACATTGGTTTCTTACATGGGGTTCTCTTGAATACTAGAACTTATAAAATGAATATCTATCTGTCTATCTATCTATCTATCTATCTATCTATCTATCTATCTATCTATCTATCTATCTATCATCTATCATCATCATCTATCTATCTCTCTATCTCTCTATCATCTATCAATCATCTATCTACCAATCGTATATATTTACATATCTATTGATATACAGAAAGGAGATTTATTAGAATGATTTATGTACTGTGATCTAGATAATCCAAAAGTGCTTGGCTATGGAGCAGAAGTCCAAGAATTCAGTAAAGTCAGTCCACGAGACTTGATGACTCAACTGGTCTTTAGTATATGCTGGAATTCCAAAGAAGTAGTCTCGAACTCCAGTGAATGAATGGACTTGCTGGTAAGTTGAGAACAATCAGTTAAAACTCCAAAGCATCCCTATTTCATGTCCTTATAGAGGCTTTCATCAGAAGTTGTGCTCTTGATTAGATGGTTTTCTCAACTCAAATAATCTGGATTAAAGGTGTGTCTATCCAAGTCAGGATCAGGATTAACTGGTTATCTCGTTGGAGTAAATGATCTGCACTAAAGGTAAGTCTTCTTATCTTAAAGATTCAGATTAGAAGTGTATCGTCCTATTTCAAATTAAGTAAAAATCCCTCAGAGGTATGCTCTCTGTTTAGAGGTTTTAGTTTCAAATATAGTCAAGTTGACAGCTAAGAATAGCTATTGTTGGGCAATAATCCCAGCACTTGGGAGGCAGAGGCAGGTGGGTCTCTGTGAGTTCGAGGCCAGCCTGGCATACAAGACCTAGTTTGAGAACAGGCTCCAAAAGCTACAAAGAAACTCTTCTTCAAAAATCAAAAAAAAAAAAAAAAAAAAAAAAAAATAGCGATCATATATCATACTCACTAAGTTGGTTTGATTAGAGTTCAAAAACCAATTAGTACTGAATTTTTGTGGTTTTCCTCTCCCAATACCCCTCAGTGTTATAAAAAAATAAGATTCCAATGTTCCCATCCTCATGTAGGTTAGGATATTGATGTGTTATAATTACCTTTATATCTACTAAAATATAAAACCTGTTGACTCCTTCTTATAGTTTTCAATATAATATACATTGGTATGTCATTTGAAAATAAATTGTAAAATTCTTCATTTGTTTGTTGCCCAGTGAGATTGATTTCCATTTTAAAAATATTTATGGTTTTGGAAAATAACTTAAAATTACATGTCAGTAATAATATTTTGTCATATTTATCTGAGGAGGAACAAAATGTCCTGATTTTTATATCATAATTTTTATTACCTACAAAAATTATCATGGCAACACATAGTACTATCATATGCACAAAATGTATAATAATTAGAAAATAAATATGTTGGATTTGATGTTTGCTACATATAAACAGAAATTTTAGAAAATTAAGATAACTATTGAAGAAACTAGGTTCTATACAAAATAATCTATGATTGATTTCAATGGCCTGAATATGTCCTAAGAAATTCCCTTGAAGTTCGACATCAGTGAAAGGAGGAAGCAGTATTAAATTTAGTAGCTGCAAGAACATGTCACAGTTGGCTGACAGCCTTCTCCTCCATGGGAAGACTCAGGCAAGTATGACTTCCCAATGATCTGTGATGAGCTGAAGTGTAAGGATTTATATGTGTTTCTATAAATCAACAAATGTAGGTATGACTTTGAACAAAATAACTTAGTTGAAGACTTTTGTGAAGGTGGGTGGCAGCAGAGAGAAATGAATTCTCTTGCAAAAAACTACAGCACAAGACATCCATGGAAGGTTAATCTGTGCTGAGCTTTAAGTCATCAGGATGATTTGACATTTGAGATAACCTGATAAAAAATGCATCAAAAGAATACAGTTTTTATTTGATTTAATAATTGGTTTAGTCATGGGTGAATAATGAGACCTTTGCTTGCTTGTTCTTTCTTTCATGGTTTTCTCTTGAAATAAACATCTTTGTTTAACAAGCTTCATAAAAGGAGATGTAAAAACCTTAGTAGAAAAGGTTATTAGGGAGCTCTAAAACTTTTTTTGCCAAAAATATCCTAACTTTTTATATTACTGTGTTTTTAATGGACTTTTAGGGACTAGTGGGTGGCTATTGACTAAGAAAGTATCACAAATAGATTGTATATTCATTTATTAATGATCTGTGACAGCATTACAAACAGTTTCTGATATTACTTCCTGTTGCCAAATAACCTGAATTAGGTTGATGATTTACATTTATCAGATTTATATTTGTAATTATGCATTTCTTCTAAGTAGGTACGTAATGAATACAAGTCTCACACACAACTTTTCTGTCAGGATTAATGTTACAACTTTATCTTTCAGATGAAAACAGGATGGTTAATTTTGCAAGAAAAGGATCCACATAACCTTTCCCAGCTCCGTTTTGTAATCACCCCCCCCCCCCCACAGTAACATTTCCCGGTTCTCATTGTTATGTAAGAAGCTTATAAGAATGATTCATTCAAGTCAGCCACAGACACATTCTGGAGTTAAAACTGATCTGAATTTTTATACAAAGTCACATGACAAAGCATTTTCTAGTCTATTTCTTGACATAAACTAGTTTTAAATAAATATGGACATTGTATCTTTTAAAATACATTTTCCGTATAATATATTCTGATGGCAGTTTCTGCTCTCCCATCTCTCAGATCACTACCTGTGTATCCATACAAACCTTATTTCTCTTTCTATTTGAAAAACAAACAGGTAAATAAAAGCACACAAATCAACAAATCAGAATAATAATAAACAAAGCACACACTCACAAACAAAAAACCATAAAAATCCCAAAACGAGAGACCATAATATCCAAGCATAAGACCAATAAATTATTTTTAAAATGTCCCAACAAAAAAATATGAGCAGAAATTCTACAAAAACTCCATTGAGTTCATTTTATATATTTATTTATTTTTCATTCATCTGTGGCTGGGAATGGGGCCTACTTCTACGTGTTATTAATGTACTCATCGAAATTCTATTGAATAAAACTAACTTTTCCTTTGCAATTTCTTGCCATTTGGAGATAGTTTCTTGGTTATGGATGGGAGCTTGTGCTCACTTCCCCTTCTCAGCACTGGGACTCCATCTTCCTTAAACCTGTACAGGGTGTTTGCTTATTTCCACAGTCTCTGTCAGTCACGTGTGCTTCGGTCATGCTCCTGTGCCTAGGAGGTGCTGTTTCTTTTCTCTATTCCATACACACTGGTTCTAACAATCTAATTGCCTCCTCTTCCTCATAGCTCTCTGAACCCTGAAAGGAGGGGCTTGATAAAGATATTTCAGCAGGACTGAGCGTTCCAACATCTCTAACTCTCAGCATAGTCTCTAGTTATGGGTTTCATACAGAATATACTGTGGTTATTTTTTCTCTTCTGACAATACACAGAATGTGTTCTGGTATCATGAACACTAGTGAGTAGAGGTGAAGGTTCTGATTAGGGGCCAGCTCAACTTCTTCATGTGAAAAATATTCCAAAATCAGTAGATTAAAAAGTTGAGTCCATCTCTGAGTATTAATTTTTGTGAAGGCAGTAATTCTGAAACAAATTTTTTTTTCTATTTCAAAAACTATAACCACTCTTCATATAAGTCATGAAGAAGCCATTTCTGTGCTGCATCATATTAATATATCTGGATACACTGTACATTACATTAACAGAGATTCTGATGAGTTGCTTAATGTGAATCACAGATTTATAAATAAAATAATTTAAATGAAAGTTTAATTAATTGTACTATCATTAGAGTGTCCTCCAAATATATTAGTTGTTCTTGATGGAAAAAGGAAAGCTACAATGAACACATGTATTTCTTACCTATCTTGAAAAGCATTTGAAACAATTTTTAAAAGTCTAACAAGTAAATCAAGTGTAAAATTATACAAAACAGAAAACAAAATAAAAATACCAAATCAATGCCATTTTGTACCTGACATTGCTAGCTACACTAGCTATGATTCGATATTACTAAAGCATATTAACAAGGTAGCATCCATGTCTTTCAGAATATGTTTCACCTTGTGGTTGATACCATGGTTAGGATTAAGAAAACCACTATGTGGTATAAATACATCTAATCAATCATCAAAAGTAAATTGAGACTGTAGTTTTGTGTTTTGGCCTCCTAGACACAGAAACTATTTTAATTACAACATGTGTTTGGACAATGGTTCAGGCTTATTTCTGGATAGCTGCTATATCTCAAATTACTCCATTTATTTTAATTTTTGTATTTCCATGAGGCTATGATTTACTGGTAAGATTCTGACATCTTTCTTCTTCAGCGTTAAATGGTGTCTGCCTTGCTCTACCTTCTTTCTCTCTGCTTTCAGTTTAGTTTCCCTACCTACCTATATTCTGCCCTGCTATAGGCCAATGAAGCTTCTTTATTAACCAATAGTAATAAAAAATATTCATAGCATGCAGAGGGGAATCCCACATCACATCAACCAAACTCTAAGAAATCAATTAAAATAAAAAATAAATGATAAAATAAATTCCAGTACATATGTTTTAATAATTAAAATATCTTACATGTTTAATTAAAATATGAATTTAAGAAAAATATGAACAAAGTATTAAGAAAAATTATGTTCATGTTGATGATTTTATGATTGTGAAGAAATATTCTGAATATGACATTTTTCTATAGCAGAAGCAAAACTTTGGCAACTGTATTATAGAGTAAACACTAGTCATATTACAATATGCATAATTCTATACATATACTAATGCATGGCATCAAAATACTTGATCTCACTGGAGTTCATGGATGCTGGACCAATAGTTAGGGAGCTTCCTTGGGTCTGTTCTAGGCCCTCTCCATGTGTGTGATAACCATGTAGTTTGGTTACTTAGCAAGGCTTCTAATAGTTAGAGCAGAACTTATCCCTGGTGCTTAGTTGATTTTCAGTAATCTGTTCCCCATGCTGTATTACCTCACCCTGTCTGGACATAATGGAAAGAGCTTGGTCCTCACTCAACTTAATACTCAATTATTTGTGCAAGCTTATGGGAGGCCTGGCCCCTTCTGAATGGAGATGGGGGAGAAGTAGATGGAAGGGGAGTAGATGGGCAGGGGGGAGGGGACAGGGGGAGAGGAGGAAGGGGAAACTGGTTAATATGTAAAATAAATTTAAAAAAAAAAGTTTTTAAAAATAAAATTTAAAAAATAAAGCTACTTAAGTAGTTATGAAGCTATGAGAAAATACAGCCTTTCTATGATAAAATATTTAAACATTTATATTAAATTAAATGTAGTTTAAGCTATTTTGAGTATACATAAGCACATTCAATAGATGAGAAGCCACATACTGCTCTAAATACTTTTCAGTTGCCCTGCGTTACATGATGGTGGATATGACCCAGGACAGTAGTTACTTTTTTCTGTGCCAGTCATACCATTTAAGATGCCACTTGTGCTTTGGGATCTCCTACATAACTAACCATAAAATAGCTATATTCAAGACTTTTATCTGAACAAAAATCTAAGTCATCAACTACAGCACAGCAGCTAGTATCCTGACATCAGAAACTAGCAACAGGGGAGATCACTTTAAAAACACATCAGGTTTTTACTCTCCCAACTTTACAGCACAATATAAAGGACAAGAAGCACATAACCACAGCTTCTAAGACACAGAATTGTCATGGAATCCAACTTTTATCTCAGTGATGGGATATCTCAGCATCCTAAGAAATGGTCATCCATCTCTCCTTAAGAAAGTCCCATGGCATCAAGCGTGTTGTGGAGACAGTTCCTTTATAAGTATATCTATTAGTCTCAGAAAATCCTTTGTTATTTAAAGGATAATTGTGCCTGAGCACTGCTTCTAGTTCTAAACTCCAAAATAAACCACAAGATATATCAACTTCTGCTTCCTAATGAAAGGCCTTTGGATACTTTTAGATGTGATAATGACCGTCCGTGTTTTTTTCTTCTCTTCTTTTCCTGACTTTAGTTTTTTTAACATGTCATAGACTCTTCAACCCCAGAAGGAGTTTCTCCAATAGTCTCATCTTGTCTATTTCCTTCTGTGTATTGACTTCAATAAGCTATCTTTACCATCTGCACTATGTTAAAAATTATATAAACAATATATTCTCCATGGAAGCAGTTTCTACGGCTATAAATCTTGGTAATACACATAATCTTAGTATTATATGAACAAGTACTTGTCTGCTTGACCGGGCATACCACATGCTTTTCTACATAACGTGTAGGCAAACAAAGAAACAAATTCTTTGTGTGCTTTAGATATTTACTCATCCTCAAGAATGTTTGTTATTGACCAAAAAAGCACACAGTTTTCCATTTTACTAAAGCTATTTGATAGTCACTGCAGCTTGTATGATCTTCTTAGTAAGGGTTTTCTGAAGTTCCTGCCGTGTGCACACACATTATTCTCCCTTCTGATTCAAGGCCTTTGTGTTTATTGTTTCCTCTTCCTGAAAAGCCTTTTCTTGCCCTCTATGACTTAACCAGATTAGTGCCTGAGGCAACAATAAGTGCTATAACCCACCAAGTGTTTCACACTCTCACTC
The DNA here is from genome assembly GCF_000317375.1 of Microtus ochrogaster. Classification (NCBI taxonomy): domain Eukaryota; kingdom Metazoa; phylum Chordata; class Mammalia; order Rodentia; family Cricetidae; genus Microtus; species Microtus ochrogaster. The sequence continues at coordinate 14,432,431 of NC_022035.1, read as the reverse complement.
AACAGTCATCATTGACATCTGATGTAAATACTAAGCTTTGTGGCTTCCGATGCCATCTCTGCTGCACCCTGGCATACTACAGCCTCATCATAGGCCATGCAGGGGGCAGAGGGACTGAATCAGGGCTCATCGACATCTCTTCTGAATGAGGAGGTCAATATGGAACCTGGGTTACATTATTAAGTAGATAAGCAACTTCCAACTGTTGTCAGGTAGTCTCTTGTTTGATATTAATTAACGTCATATAAAGTATAAGCTCTCAAGATCTTTCATCCCTTCTGTTAAAATGTTGCATAGTCTCAATGTTCAGAGAATTGTACAGAATGCCAATGGGAAGTTATCAACGCACCATCCTCGGAGCAACTATTTATAAAAACAAACTTGGAACTGATGCTTTGCTCAATAACCCATGACTTCAAGGAGTACAATTATCCAGTCAGGCAAGACAAGTTCTTTCTAACTCAATTTTATTTCATTTAACTTGTTTGCATGTTTTATAGATAATACTTTATATTTCTTTGGAAAATTTATGTGATGTATTTTTCATCATATTTACTCCATCACCTAACACCTCCCAACATCCCTGCCCATTTGGTTTCATATTGTCTTTCCAATTTTTAAACTCAAAGAATCTGCCTTGTGTTGACCAAATTCTTTAGGTTGTAAGACTAGCCCCTGGAGTGTGTTCCACCTACCAGGGGTCACACACTTAAAGAAAGCTAACCTTGCCTCTCCCAGTGACTATCAAATGCCAATAGCTTCTCAGCTAGAAGTGGAATTGAAGCCTATGGTGAATTTTATATTTGAGTTTTCATTAGGTCTTGTGCATGCTGTCTCAAGCCCTGAGTTCACATATGAAAACAGTCTGTTGTATTCAGAAAATACTGTTGCTTCCTTCAGTCAACAACCACCTCTGTCTTTTACAATATTTCTGTCTCCCTTTCCACAATAATCCCCAAACTTTGCAGTGAAGAATGCGATATTGACTTTTCATTTAAAGCTCAGCATTCCACAGTCTATTATTCTCTGTATGTAGAGCAGTTGTGGGTCTCTGCCAATTAATACCTGCCTGGGGCCAGTTCCAGCAGTAATGGGTTCCAGAAACGAGGCAAGGTTCATGCAAGGGGAAGGGTGAGCCAGAGACTCAGACAGGAAGTCTTTGCAATTCTGACTGAGTAACAATCAGAAATTTGCTATATTTATGGAAATTTGTGATTTCTAAGGAGATACAGATCACCTCATTTTGCCCCAGGCATACTTCTCTAGTATGCCTATGGTTATAGGTTAATTACAGTTAGACTAGATTTTATTATCAACTCCATATTCTTCTTCCTAGAATTCTACATATCATTTCAGCTTAAGCAAGCATAATACAGCAGCACGTTCTCAGGCTGCCAGCATTCTTGGGTTTCAAGGTGTTTTAGATAATATCTGAGTTAGTCCAGGAGAATCACTATGCTTTAAGCAGTTTATTTTTAACTTTTGATGGTCAATCATATTAATTGCAAGTCGGTCTAAACCAGAGAACGTTCTCAGACTTAGGAACCGTTATAGATATTATTCAATTGTTTATAACATTTGTATTTACAATCTTAAAACAATTTGTTGAATAAGAGAATTACTTTGTTTCTAAATTAGGTAACATCACAGCAACCTGATGTAAGTCAATCGCAGCAACCTGATGTAAGTCAATCGCCTTAGGAATGACAAATCTTAATACCTTACTCTTCTTACATTCTGCTCTATCTCTTACAACATCTATGCATGCTGTTGTGTGATTCTAGTCATTCCAGCTCTTATGGCTGAATTCTTTTTGTTTTTTAATATTTTTATTAAGATTTTTTAATACAATCTTTTCTAATTTTACATAGGTATCCCCATTCCAACTCCCTCCTCCTCTTGCTTCCTCTATCTTCCCCTACCCCGTCTCACCATCCACTTCTCAGAAAGGGTAAGGGAAATAACAAAATCAGACACTTCATTTTGAGGCAAGATCAAGGGTCTTCTCCCTATATCTAGGTTGAGCAAGGTGCCAATTCAAGCTCTAGGGGATAAATCCTGGCCGACTGCCAGTGGTCCCACAGATTATCCAAGTCTCACAACTGTCCCCCACATTCATTGGCCTAATTTGGTCCTATATAGGTTCGCCCACTATCAATTGAGAGTCAGTGAACGCTCACTAGCTTAGGTCAGCTGTTTCTGTTGGTCTTGCCCACTTTGCCCATAGTATCGCTCCTCACTCTCTTGGTCTATTCTCAAATAGCTTTGCCCTGTGCTTTGCTCTCTGTATCTGCTCCCATCAGTTGCTGGTTGAAGGTAGGTTACCAAGCTAGAACCTATGACCTATGTTTCCACAGGTTCTTGACCCTTCTTACTGTGCTAAGTACGGTAGGTATCCATTACACAGAACAGAGCTTAAGTCATAAAATTCTTGAATCCTCCCATAACTTTAGAGCTACTATTGAATCAGTAGGCATATCTTTCCAGGAAAATTATTATTGTATCTCATAGGACTACAGCTGAACAATGTTGATGTTTACTTTTCTTTTCCAGTAGTCATCATAACAGCTGCCATCAATATGAAAGCTAATCAAAACTATGAAACTTCCAAGTTATAGCTTGTCTTTTTCATGCCCTATGCCTCACATCTGTGATGTCTTCAGAAATAGGCTCTTACCATCACATTCTGGAAGGGAAACAAGAGCAGTGGCCATTGTCTGTAATGTTTGAGGAGTCTATGTAACCTCACTGGCTTAAAAACTCAAAAATGAAGAGTAACCTATTTCTGATGCTGTCTCTTTTATTTGCTAGCATGTGGTGTATGTGGATAGGCTTTTACTCATCCTGTTTTAAACTAACTCCATTTAATATATACATATCATATATATATATTATATATACTCTCTCTATATATATATATATAAATATATATATATGCTTTGTTTCAATTTGGTTTATACATTTATAGATTTTCATATGTTTTCCTTGTCATATACCATTTGTTTTGGTTGATCCTTCTCATCTTTCTCTCTCCCAGTACACTACTTCAATATCTGTTGAAAATTGTCTACAATCATTTTATCTCTTGCCAAGTATGAGTTGTTTAGTAAGGAAGCCCCAGGGTACACCTATACTAACTATGATAGATATTACTATTTTTTGATTGACAATCAGAGCATTATTCATAGTTGGAAACAACACATATCTTTGTTTCAAGATATTGAGACATCAAATTGGAACTGTGTTGGAGGCTTCACCTCTGCTAGATAGTTGGAGTAATTCTGGAGGTGCTATACAGAAAAAAAAATAAACCAGTGGTGTTACCCAGCTGTGAACCCTAAAATCTACAATACCAATTTACTATGTGAGATGAGTTGACTATTACAATAGTAGCACAGCACTAACATGACAAACAATTGTTCTTTGAGTGGATTTAATGCCCACTACCCAGGAAGAAATTTTCCTTGGTACAATGACCCTAGTTAAAAAAGTATGCCTGGGTAGTTCATAAGCACTCAAGGTAATTTTACCAAACTTGTTGTGATAAATAAACATGGCATTAAATTGCCTTCTAAACTTTTATCCTTGTACTTGTAGGTGAATTATATACCCAGTCATAATCAGACATCTCTATTCAGAAATCAGCTATAAATGTGGAATATACTATTTGGTTGATTGTTTTTAATAATATTAATTCTTTGAAAATCCATATGATGTATTTATCAGATGCACACTCTGTTGTCCAACTCTTCATTCAGGGAAGTAGCAAGACAATCTGACTAGCTTGACGAGTTCCAGACTTAGTGAGAAAACTGTGTCAAGAAAATGGAAACAGATCAACTTTATGTCTCTACACACACATGCGTGTACACATATGTGTTCCTTCCACACAAACAATCGTGAACACATCCATTACAGACATAAAGACAAACTTTACATTTATTCTTTCTAATAAATCTGACTGCAACATCTCTGTGTTAATTTCATTATAGCTTCTAATACTTCAAACACACTTTGACATGCTTAACCATTCAAAGTAATGGATAATATTTTCAACGTATTCATGATTTCATTTTTACGGAGTTTAAACGCTTTCTTTCACAGTTTGGATTTAACCTGGTATTTTTAAATACATAATTAGTAATATTATTCTCAGATTGTAGAGTTGGAATTGTACTTTAGGGCTCTAATTTTCACCAGATATAACTTTTATAGACTTTATCATTATAATACTTTACTTAAAACATTAAAGCCATTCTGAATAAGTGATTGACATTTTACCTATACGTGAAATTAAGCAAGTCATAAATGTATCCTTTGAGTAGTTCTCAAACTGTATAACACATTTATGTTTCCACATCAAAATGTAGAAAACATTTACATTCAAAACACCTCAGTGAATATGTATCCTAAAAAGTAACATTACTTTTATTTACAATACAAGTTACTAAATTTACGTGCTATTCTTGTATATAAATTTTATGTGTGTGTTTGTGTGTGAGATTTGCTCATTTGACCTTTGGTCCATATGATTACTATTTTTTTTAGATATTCTCATAATTTATTATGGATTGCAGATTAGACTAACAAAATCTATGTAATATTGTTGAATATTTGCAGTTTCAAAACAGGCATTGAATGTTCTTCTGTATCTATGTAGGAAACATACAGATTTCATTCTGTTATTCAACAAGAATATAAATTTCTCAGTCATAATTCATACCTATAATCAGCATTAGTGGCTGCAACCAACTATTTTTAAAAAATGACGATAGTGATCTACTTACTTGCCTATAATTGATGAAAATTCAGTCTTTTCACAAAATTACTTTCCCTCAATAATACTCCTGAAATGAATATAATTACTGATTAGGAAAACAATCATCCACGTTTAACCTAACTCTAAATGGGAGTTTCTTTTTCCTTTATATCCTCCTTCCTTCCTTCCTTCCTTCCTTCCTTCCTTCCTTCCTTCCTTCCTTCCTTCCTTCCTTCCTTTCTTCCTCCCTCCCTCCCTCCCTCCTTACCTCCCTTTCTTACTTTCTTCCTTATTTTTTGCTTGCTTTTCTTTCTTGCCTTCTATTTGGCAACTTCTTGAAACTGTCTTTGACTTATTTCCATACCTCAATGTCATTTTTAGCTTGGCTCCTTTCAAACGATTATGTAGGAGAAGACAGATGTGAGATATTTGTGTTGTTATCTTCCCTGCCAGCATGGCACGGAAGCTGGAGAGCATTTGTGGCAGACACAGTAGGTATCACCTCAGGCAAAGGACTCATCGCACAGTTCATTACGCTTCCATGATTCTGAGCAACGTCTCTGGGGGATGATCCTCTGTTTAGCCGCTGTTCTGGGTCACAGTCACATTCAGTTAGCTGCCATAACATAAAACTCAGTGTACCCAGATCTAAGCAGGTACAAGCTCTCCTGGAATAGGGTGAGCAATTTAACTTCTCAGAGTTTAAATATCCTTCCCTGTAAAATAAATATCACAGTAAGCTTTCACAAGAATAGGGGTGAGGAGAACATCAGAAGTATCTGAGTGGTCACCCAGTCCTCCACACGTAATAAATAATGACTCCTTTTTGTTGTAACATGTTATTTGTCTCTGAATTCTCATTGGCACCCTAGGTTTAACAATGTTTCTACAGATGATTGAATCCTTCTCCTCTGCTCTTAAAACCTTAAGTAATTTCCATTCTTTAGGATGCATGGTTAACACGCCGTATGTGTGTATGTGTGTGTGTGTGTGTGTGCGCGCGCGCTAGTGCATGTGTGTGTAAATGTATACCTATATGTCTATAGATTGATAGATAGATGATAGATAGATGGATGGAAGGATAGATGATAGATAGATGATAGATAGATAGATAGATAGATAGATAGATAGATAGATAGATAGATAGATAGATAGATGATAGATAGATGATAGATAGATAGATAGATAGATAGATAGATAGATAGATAGATAGATAGATAGATAGATAGATAGATAGATAGGCAGGCAGACAAGGCAAGGCAGACAGGCAGGCAGACAAACAAAGACAGACAGACAGACAGACAGACAGACAGACAGATAAAATTTCCCATATTATTGCTGAGAAATTTAGCATACTGCTAATCAGAAAATTATATATCATTTGTAAGTTAAATTTGTAGCAACTATGTCAGAAATACCTAATTCATTTGGATTCTTTACTCTGTGTTCAGAAACACTGGTACTCATTAAGATGACATGAGCTTATGGCATTTCCAGCTCTGTGAAAGAGACAGCTTCCAAATGATTCTAAGTGGGAGTTTTGAACAAGCCAGCTTCGTTTCAATGAGCACATTACAAGTTATGGGAAAACTTAAAAGATTTTGGATATATAAAGATTACTAATTAGTTGTTCCTGAATCAATCCAAAGAGAGTACTCTGGAAGATTCTTGCCAAACAAATGAGACCTCTGAAGATTTAGAGATGTACTCATATTTTACTGTGAAAAATTAGCCCTTGAAGATTATCTCAAACCAAGAACTGGAGGGAGGCCCTTGGAGCTAAGGTAATTGGGTCTATTGCCATGAGGAAATGGCATTTACCATTAATCTTGACAAAGTAATCAGACTTTGTGTCAGATTGTAGCACCTGCTGATTCCGTGATTCTAGCTTGTGAAGGTTAACATGGAGCCAAGTAAGTTATACCCATAATCTTGAATTATGGAAACTGTAATGCATTATAAGCATATTTTAAACTATTAAATATTTTTGTTTGTTACAGAAAATTGAAAATAAGAGAAAAATATACAAGCTCTATCGTAACTTCTATATTTAATAAGAAACTAATTAATTTTCAAACCTAATAAGTTTTGAAGCACTCAGTGATAGCAACAATGAATGAAAGTGTGATACAAGTGTCTGAAGAATTACCCATCATGAGTCATGGTGGTTAAATATGAGCATAAATCTTTGATATTTGAATATTTGTTTTTCAACTATGCTGAGGCATGGATGTTAAATCTATTTGTACATTATCAATTATGCATGAAATTAAGAGACTGAAATTTAAATAAGGCCTTTAAATAACTTAAATTTTCATTTTAAAATAATTCAACCTAGTAAAATAACTAGATTAAAATCATTAATGCATTATTAGATACTTATACTTCTTCTTCTGATAACAAGAATTTGCTCAATATTCAGAATTTGTTTTGAAAAGTTTTGGCTTGCATTATCATGAAGAGACGTGAATGTGGGCATATAAATTTAGTTAAGGTTTACATGTGTCTTAAGGGAACAACAGTTTTGAAATAAATTTGTAAATAAAATAGTTTCTTATTGCCCAGTCTTTGTAGCTTTATTTTGTCACTTATATTTAAGATTCTGAGGAAAGACCTTAGTGTTTCACATACTACAAGCCTGCTTTATAACACCGGGTTGTATCCCAGCCCAGGTCTTGCTCTCTAATATTATTTCTAATCAGGCATCCTGGGGTTCTTTTATCAGTGACTTAATGCTAGAACACAGCTTATAAACTGTCAGTGATTCATAGAGTACTGAAAAGATACCGTAGACGTAATGGTGCAATGCTTTGAGGCCAACTATTAGAAATGGGACGATGAAAGCTTCAGAGCTTTCCTAGGGTACAGACTGAGTTCCTGGACAGCCAGAACAACTTTTAAAAAAATAAACAAAACCAAAGCTTAATAACCTGTCTCAAAATAAAATTAAAACTAGGGCTCAACAGTAGAGCACATGTGTGTTATATGAAATGTTATATGAAGATATTTAATTTAGTCCTCTATACTATAAAATAAAACAGTAAAGCAAAAATGGAAAATAGTTTTAAAGCAAAATACAGCTAAAGTAAAACTTCCATAGTAAGGGGCATAAACCTGAAGTACCCTAGAGCCAAGAGCATCTCTTAGGCAGCTGCCATTGTTAGCCAGCAGTCTTGCTAAGAACTTCTCTTAGCCAGCAGCCATTGTTAGCCAGCAGCTATTGTTAGAATGATTTCAGCAACAAAATGAAGGAAATCTGATTACACCCAAATTAAAGAACAGATACCCGTGGGCCTTCTCAGCAGAAAAAAAAATGTGACTTAATATATAGATAAATAAATAGAGGTGGGAAGACAACTTTCCATAGTAAATTAATGCACCATAAATAGTCATTACTCATGTGTATTGATTTCATGACTATAAAAAAGTGCTACTTTGGGATCTTCCTCTGTAACCCACAACACTCAGTTTAGTTTGAGAGGAAAAGTCAGATGAATTCCAGTTAAAGATTCACAAAAGAGTGAAGAAATGTTAAAATTATCCAAGTCTCACCAAAATAAGCTGAAACGCTAGAAGATTGTCAAAACAAACCCGCGCGTACAGACATACATAGCAAATGCAATGACGATTCTCGAGTGAGAAAAGGTGAAAGATAATTGGTAAACCTGCACAAACAAGAATAAAAGGTATAGGTAAAGCTGAATGAAATCAGCTCAAAGGAGTTGTGAAAAGCATACTCCTCTAAGAAGTGTCGCACAATTATCAGTGATAATTGGACATCAGGCAATGCATACTCAAAGACTCTATTTAATCGTTTGCATTTTTCTTCCTGTCTAAAACTGTTTAATATTGTGTTTATGTTTTTAGAAATTGGACAGAGAAGATCCCTTGGGGTTGACTTAGTACTCAAAAATAGAGATGATGCAAGAAAGCAGAAGGGGGATTTTAAAGATTTTTAAAAATTTATTTTGCTAATTTGAGAGGGGGCAGTGAGTGCAGGTATCTGGGTAGTATATAATGCAGTGTAGGATACCATGAAGCAGGAGTTACAGACAGTTGTGAGCTGCCCTACCTTGGTGCTGGGAATCTAACTGAAGTCTTCTTTAAGATCAATACTTTTCCTAACCTCTGAGCCATCTCACTATCCCTGGCAAAGAGAATTTAGCAGCTTTACAAATAAAACCGTAGTAAAATCTTTGGATACTATTATCTTCATCTTAACTGCATTAGAAAACAGAGAATATGCTCAGTGATGTTCCTTTTCACTTAGCAGTAACCTCTGTGTGGGTCCAGTGTGATAGAGGAAGGTCATTGGCTAATAAAGAAACTGCCTTGGCCCATTTTATTGGTTAGAACATAGGTGGGTGGAATAAACAGAACAGAATGCTCGGAGGAAGAGGAAGTGAGCTCAGACTCGATAGCTCTGCTCTCTGAGAGACACGCGATGAAGCTCTGACCCAGGATGGACATAGGCTAGAATCTTCCCAGTAAGCGCACCTTGGGGTGCTATACACATTATTAGAAATGGGCTAGTCCAGGTGTGAGAGTTAGCGGAGAAGAGGCTAGATATAATGGGCCAAGCAGTGTTGAAATGAATACAGTTTGTGTGTTGGTATTTCTGGTGTAAAGCTAGCCGTGCAGGAGCCGGGCGGGACGAAAAGCAGGCCCGCACCTCCTACAACACCAGTGTGCAAGTGAATCCTGGCTCTCAGTCACTGGGAGCCACTACTAACAATGTTTCAGTCCTTTGAAGATTCACATAAAACTTGTTCTTTGAAAATCATATTGTGAAAATAATCTTATACAGTGAAGTTTAGAAAATTTCTGGTTAGTAATATGGGGAAGGGGATTTATAATATATGTGTTACATCTCAAGTTTGTCCTTGTTCTTAGGAGAATAGTCAGAGGCTAATGGCCAATTCTGGGAACCCCTGGGTTCAATGGTCTACATTCTTCCTTGCTTGATGTGCTTGAGGATTAAGTTAAATGACCTATGACCGATAATGACACAAACTTCCCAGCAGCAACTCAGTTATTTCAAGTTTCTAGTCACCAGAACATGGACTCTCTCCCCCACATTCCAGTTTCAGTCCTGACTACCAGCGATTTCTTTAAGTGTTTCTCTTTACCATCCCTCACCCTGAGAAAAACACAGCACACTGGAGCGAGTTCACTGCGCTCTCCTCTCCTCTCCAGATGGCTGATGTGCACCAGGTGAGAAATTGAGTGCATCAGTGGAGGCATGCTGCTCAAGAGCTGCCTAACCTTGTCCCAAAAGAAGGACACAAAGACATTTGTGTAAAAAGTTTGTAAAATGGAAGTGTGTTTCCTTCTAAGTGTAAAATGCTTTTCTCTGCTTCCTTCATGGTTTCTCTGTTTGACTTACCATTGAGATAATAATACTTAACTATAAGGAAAACAACTAAAGCAACTACTTGTTTAAGATTAGTAAAAATGAAGATGATGGGATGTTTAACTTTATGGCTTATTGAATTAGTGTCTTTGTAGACTAGCACCATCTCATCAGCCTTTTAGAAACTCTCTTTATCAGTGCTGTTTGCCAACTGAAAACCCAAAGTCATTTATGTATGTGGGTTATTATGTATTGTGCAAGCATCATGTGTTTTCATAAATTAAAACACCTTACAGGGATTTGCTAAGGTATCTAAACTTATGATAATACAATAATAATGTTAGAGAGATTATCTCTGTTTTTCCAGAAAAAGAGAAAATGGATGGGGACAGGAAAATCTATAAATATGTGACTATCACTACCTTATTTTAATCCACATTTAAGTATTTATCTTCTATGACATTAACTCTCTCCTTTGTGTTAGGCTGTCATTTTGATGTTCATATTAGAGATAACAAAAATAATTTTAATTTTAAAACAGGTGATGAATCTGAATAAACACTTCTAAGAAAGGCAACAATGTCAACAATTATATATAAATCTCATCATTACACATCAACAAAATACAAATCTAAGCTATACTATCTCACTCTAGGTAGAATAATGTGTAAATAAGATGGAACATTATTCAGTCATCAGATGGACAGTTCTGTCATTTGTGGAAACATAGATGGAATCGGAGAACATGAAATTAAGAAAGCCATGTACATATACATAAACCCTGCTTGTCCTCACTAAGGTATATAATAAAAATGCTGACTTCATAGAGGTTGGGAGTGTGAAGGTGGTCTCTAGAGTTTGTGAAGGTTAATGTAGTTAACTGGGAAAGAATTACCTAAATATAATAACAAATAAGGAATAATTTCTGGGGCATCACAGCAAAGTAGTATAACTTTATGTACAAAAGTAATGAAGTATATTTGTTTAGAAAGAGATAGAAAAGAGAAATCAATGCATACCAACACAAAGAAAGGACAAATTGTTTTAAGAGATAGACCAGGTAGTTACTGGTTTGACCACTGAACATTCTACACATGTGTGGAATTATCACACTGTAGTCTGCAGATAAGTATAATTATCATATCAATTAAAATATAAATTGTACAAATTTACACCCCTCCTGCAGTGAATTGCTGAATGGGAAAGTGCATTGCCAAGGGCATAAAGCTGAACAGAGAAAAGATCACAAAGTGATAAGGATCAGTTCTAAAGAAATTTCCCCAAGAAAATCATGATTTTTTTTTATTATTCAGCTTATGGTATAAAGCAAGAGAAACAAACAATAAAACATCCAAGAAGCATGATTAATAAAAACTCAGGGTCAGAAATTGGGGTTCAACCTGAAAATCTGAAAAGCAAAACAGCCAGCCACTGGCTCTTACCTCGAACTCAGTCTGAAATGGCGATCCTACATCCCAGAATCTCAGAATGAGACTGTCTAAGAGCTTTCTCTCCCCCTGTCCCGTTTTATATTCCTTTCTAGGGCAGAGATTAAAGGCATGTACTACTAGGATTAAAGGCATGCACCACCCGATTTCTATGGCAACTCGGGTGTGGCTACTGGGATTAAAGGTGTTTGTTACCATATTCTGGTCTGTAAGGGCTGTTTCACTCTTAGATCTTCAAACAGTCTTTATTTATTAATTGAAATGGCATTACATTTCCTTTTTCTTCTAAAAAAATAAAAAAGGTTATAACCAATATAAGAAAATTATACGCAATAAGTAAAATGACTATATATACAGGCAATAAATACATTAACAATGTCTAGTCCATTTGCATTTGACAATTTTAGAGAAAATATTTCATATCTCTCCTACTATAATGAGTCCAAAGTCTTATACCTAATTTATTCTCTATCATAACTTGTTTCCTGTGTCTGGTAAACTATAACTCCCTAACGTTCAACTCACTCATAGATCCAAGAAGAAAATAACATTAACAGAGTAAGCAGGAAGTGCAAGCAAGTGACTTAAAAAATGTGAATAATGACAGAAACAGCTGGCTACCTGGACAGTTATCCAAAGTTCGTCAATAACATTGGGGCATCAATCTTGGGCCTACAGACCTAGCATATTTGACAGACTTTTCTGTGAAGCAGGATATTTTGTGCTTTGCTTGTCTAATTAGGACAGCATAATGTCAGCAGTCAAGGCATGGGCATTTTTTTCCCCAGTTGCTTCTTTCTGCCACAAAGAAAGTAAACTCCCTGTGGAGTTTCTTTTATGCCCATTATCTTCCCTGAGGTATATTGGTGCTACCAGGAGCAGACATGTCTCATTGTCATAAAAAAGAAGAATCTTGATTATTAAAACATCTGATGTGTTTGAAGATGTCCTATAAATGTAAATTATATCTTTGGCTACAAGTTCAATTATACTAGGTGATTAACTACTAACCTAAATTTATTTATTATCCTAAGCAGTTGATAATAATAATTTTCAAGGACTAAAAATATGAATTACATAGGTATGGGTACAATACCTTGAACAAGATTAGAAATGTATGTATAATATGTTTAAACAAAATTAATCTCAAATTTGTGTCAATATACAAAATTTGCATACAATATACAATAACAAAAGTAAAACCAATGTAAGACATTTAAAACTAATAGTTACTTTTAGAAAGTAAGTTCTGTAATCTACCTTTTTATCTATTCATATTTATATCCTCTCTTTTTCTTTTCAGAGTAGATTCAATAATCAACCTTTCTATCTTATCATATTCATATCCCCCTTTTTTTTCTTTCTTTATTTTTTTAATTTTCAAGACAAGGTTTCTCAGTGGCTATGGAGCCTATACTGGAACTCACTCTGTAGACCAAGCTGGCCCTGAACTCATAGAGATCTGCCTGCTTCTGACTTCTAAGTGCTGGGGTAAAAGTATGTGCCACCACTGCCTGTTCTTTATGTTTTAATTATTATTTTTAAAGCAAGAACCTTGACTATAACTTCTGTTATTTAGCATTTTCCTGATCATTATCTATAACAACTTGTAACCAATACACTAAACAAACAAACAAAAAAACCCCAATAATCCATATTTTGGGAATTTGGGAATAATTTTTTAGGTGACTTCCTGCAGATTAGGGGTACTGATAATCTTATGGGGACACAGAGAAAATTTAAGATTATAGTCAAGGGCCGGGCGGTGGTGGCGCACGCCTTTAATCCCAGCACTCGGGAGGCAGAGGCAGGCAGATCTCTGAGTTCGAGA
>NC_022035.1:14391174-14418940 GCF_000317375.1 Microtus ochrogaster | reverse complement strand
AAAAAAAAAAAAAAAAAAGATTATAGTCAAGGCATTACTGGAGTATTCTATGGGGCTGGATCATCTCACCTAGCAGTCTTGAAGCTGTTCTGGATGTAAAACTGAGAAGAAACTGCAACAAATGTACTCAGAAATGTTGAATCATTGGAGATTTTTCAAAACCTCATTTTTCTTAACCAAGAATGAATCCACAGCCTCTCACTTACTATGGAAAGAGAAGCCAAAATGTTTTCTTTGGTGTGGAAAGTTCTTCTGTATATGTGTTGCCTTTATTGGTTAATGAATAAAGAAGCTGCTTTGGCCGGTGATAGGGCAGTATAGAGCTAGGTGAGAAAACTAAAATGAATTCTGGGAGAAAAATAGAAGAGTCAGTGAAAAGCTATGCAGCTTCAATTGGGGCCAGATGCTCCGTAACCTTGCCCATAAGTCACAGTTTTGATGATACACAGATTAATAGGAATGGGTCAATTTAAGATATAAGAACTAGCTAGAAATATGTTTAAGCTATTAGACAGACAGTATTGTGACTCCAACTACAAATTAGAACCAACCTGAGTAATTATATTTACATAAAAACCTGAAAGCGCTTGAAAAGGAATTCTGCACACAAAATAAAGGAAGGAAGGAAGGAAGGAAGGAAGGAAGGAAGGAAGGAAGGAAGGAAGGAAGGAAGGAAGGAAGGAAGGAAACACAGAGTTTAGCACAACTTTTGGTAGCAACATCTTCTCGAGTGGTTTGCATTTGCTAGAAGCAAGCAGAGGTGTGATTCTTATAAGAGAAGGCTTCCTGACACAGTGAGAGCAGCAAAAACTGCACGGGTCCTTTAAGAAGGCTTCCTGGTTCATAATAGTTGCAACTACAGCTCTGACTCCTTCAGGAGGCCAAGCACTTAAATAGGGTCTGTGAGCAGCACCCTGGATCTCAGGCAGAGAGAGTGGTTTTCAGAGGCAGTGACCATGCCTCTGTCATGTTAGACTGGGTAGATCAAGGAGGCAATACAGCCGAGTTGGTTCTAGCCATGCCTATTTAGCATTGAAAAGAAAAAAAAAATGCTCCTGATGAGAAAATAATTACAGATATGAAATAAAGACAGATTCAGATAAAAAGACCTCTGAATGTGCCAAAGTATTGTATAAATATATGTAGACTTGAGAGAGAGAAGTAGAAAATACAGAAAAAAATAAAACAAAGATTTTAGAGACAGAGCACAGACAGTCATAGTTTAAAGGAGAAAAGATAATAAAATAAATATTAAATTTGTAGAAAAATCAATAGAGTAAAGAAAAATAAGTCATGTAAAGATTGAATATATACAGAGAGTCTGGAATATATATATGTATATATATATATACATATTTTTTCTTTGAATATTTTGACTGTAAATGAGCTACTTACAGTGAGACATTTCATTGTAGGGCAGCTAAGCTAAAACAACATATATTTTAAAGGTATCTTGGCTTCAAAATTTGGGTCTAAAGATATGTTGTTTTGGAAAAGAGGTTCTACTTTTGTTTCCACAGAGAATGAGAACCTGTGGATTCCTTACAGAACCTGTGGATTGATCAAACAAGATCCTCCAGACAAAATGGCCCAGATGGTCCAACCTCCATGATGGCTTCGGGACTGCTGGCTGAGATGGACCTACCACACAGGATGTTGCTCCTTCCTCGGCAGTCAGACAATTCAAAGACAACACAATAATACACAGTATCCGGATTCTGTGTGTATTTTACATTTTACATGCTAGCTAAACCAAGGCAGATGGGAACTGGGAGAGCTAGTTTTTCTCCCAAACCCAGGTGGTGATTAGGTTTGGGTCCAGCTCCCAGAGTTTGAATTCCAATCCCAATCCTGTCCTGATCTGGTGGCTAAAAATGCTTGGTAAAATGATATTTTTGTGAATTTGTACCCCAAAATGTTGGGCACCAAATGATACACAATTAATGGTCATGGTTAAAAAATGGAGTTCTCTCTGAAGATCAGAAAAGTAAAACTGACAGCACTGGCTTTTAACCTTGACCTGAATGTGAAATGGAGGTCCTTCCTCCTGGAATCTCAGAATGAGACTGTCTGAGAACTGTCTCCCTAATTTTATATTCCTCTCTAGGGTTGGGATTAAAGGTGTGCACCACTGAGATTAAAGACATGCACTACCTGATTTCTATGCCTCGTAGGGTGGCTACTAGGATAAACGGTGTGCGTCATATAGCTACTGGGACTAAAGGTGCATGTCATTGTGGCTATTGGGATTAAAGGTGCACGTTACATAATATGATCTCTAAGGCTGACCAGTAGGACTGTTTTACTCTCACATCTTCAGGCAGTCTTTATTCATTAAAATACAGTTTAAATGCCACTAGACACCTACACTTCTCCACAGCTGTATTTCAGTAGCAAAGAAAGAACTAGTGGCAACCCCAGACCAGAAAGAAAGTTCAAAATCTATGTCCCTGTAGGACAAAATCCAAATGATATACTGTCAGACATCATAATCCACTTGCCCCACCAAAAAGACAATGCCCATGATGGCTTTTGGAAGGGAAACTTATTTTTTAATTTTTATTTTTATTTAATTTCACTTTATAATCCAAGCACACTTCCCCCTACCACCCCTTCTCCCTCCCACCTCTGCACCAACCCACCTCCCATCTACTCCACCCAATGTGTAAGGGCCCCCATTGGGAGTCACAAAGTCTGACACATTAAGTTGGGGGCAGGAACAAGCCTCTACTCCTGTATCAAGGCTGAGCATGGCATCCCACCAAAGGGAATGGGCTCCAACAAGTTTATTCACCTGGGATAGATCCTGGTCCTACTGACAAGGGCCTCTCAGACAGGCCAAACTTCACCTCCATCTCCCACATATGGAAGTCCTAGTTTCGTCCCATGAAGGCTCTACAACTCTTGCTCCAGAGTTCTTAGTTTCTGTGAGCTTCATTCAGTTTTTTTTCTGCAGAGTTCTCCATCATTAACTTGACTTCTTTGCTCATATAATCCCTAACTATTGTAAAATTTCTATCTCTAGAATAGTGTAAACATGTTACTGGGGTATAGCCTTGTTCAGGAACTGTCATTTCGAAAAGGAATTGCTCAGCTTCTTCTGAGGTAGAAATTAGGTTGCTGGAAGAGGATAATCATAGACACCGGATGTGTGGTCTTTACCAGGAGGTGGAATATCCAGGCCAGCAAAGAAGTCTCAACCTCTTTGTGAGTCAAAATGTCAACTTAATTCTTTTTCTGCATGGTAAAATTAAGTTGCTTTACTAACTATCTTCTATAGTTATAAATGTTATTATTGATTGAAACCTCTTTGGAAGGTAATTCATTATAAAACAATTCAGATAATACTACTTCATTAAATTCTAAAACTATTTCCACATCTTGGCTCTAAACAATTTGTTATTAAGTTTATAACCAATTAAATTTTACTCAACTGATCAGTCTTCATAAATTTTTACTCCTACACTAAATCTGATTATAAATAAAATAACCTTCAGCTAATACATTTAAAATTATATTTGACTTTCATGTCATCTATTCAATTATTTCATTTAAAATCTTAATTATTTTAGAAAGAGTTTTGAAGCAATTTTGAATACTCAAGTTCTACATGGTAACAGATTCAATCAAATATCAAGGATACTTGTTCAAATCTCATCTGAATATCTTCCTAAGCTAAGACATCTTAAAGTCAGTCCCTATAAGTTCAAACTTGTGTTGTATATTTACTCACAATGTATGCATTTTTCATGTGGAAATAGTATTTTCATCAGAAAAGATTATCTGCAACAACTAAGAGAGCATCTATTTGGAGAGAGATATCAATCTGGAATATGAAATCTGTTGTGTTATATTCTGATTGTGTTGTGACTAATAAAGCTAGCTTGGAGTCAGAGGGCAAAGCTAACCACTAGCTGACCAAAATTATTTAATAAAATTAAAAATAAGGAATATATATTTATTAGTAAATAGTTAAAATATATTTTTGAGTTCATAAAATTTGTTGAATTAATTCATACCAAACAACATGAGATAAAAAATTACACAATATAAGATAGAATTATATAGAAAATATTTAGTTAGTAGATATTATCAAAGGCCTTCATTCTGATATAATGATCAATTTTTAAGTAAATGTGTTCATACCGATACTGTTGGAAATGAGTCACAATATCTGTTTAAAAGTCTATAACCTGGATTATAGTAAATGTTATTTACATTTTTCTATGCATCAAATTTGGATAGGGATATTATTGAAACTTACTATATTAATTATCGTTCAGTTCCTAAACACTAGTCGAGGGGAGTCCTTATCAACTTCTGTCGTCTTCTTCAATTTCTTTATTCAAAGTCGCAAATATTTTATTATGCTATACTTTCACTTATTTAGATACTGTTATTCCAAAGTGTTTTATTTTGATTTTTTTGAAGTTATTCTGAGGGGTATTATTTCCCCAAATTCTTTCCCTGTATATACATTTATACATGTATGTATATATGCATATTCATAGAGTTTTAAGTATTCATTTGGTATTTTTCTACTTAACTGAACACATTTCTTTGCTTTACAAATACTGGGGGTAGAATCTTTAGTTCATTCTTCTTGGAGTAGAGTCCCATTAGCATAAAATTGTGTTTTCTCCAAATAAGGATACTTTGACCTCTTCTTTTCTTATTTGCAACTCCTTCTCTCATTACTCTAGCTGAGACTTCAAGTGCTGTGCTGAAAAAGTATAGAGGGTGGACATCCTTGCCTTGTTCTTGATTATAGTAAAAATTGTTTGAGGCTTCCTCCATTTAGAATTATATGAATTTCTGGCTTGTAAACTCGCATTATTATGCTGAGATATATCTCACTATTTCTTTCATCTCCGGGAATTTATACTGTTTATTTATTGAAAAGAGATTTTTTTCATAAAATATATTCTGATTATTCTTTCCCTTCCTGAATTTTTCCCAGATACTCCCCTTCTCCCACTCACCCAGATCCATACCTTTTTGTTTTTGGATGAAAGAAGAAAAAGGAGTAGGAGAAGGAAGAAGAGGAAGGAGGACGAAGAAGATAAGGCATGAAGACAAAATATAATAGAACAGTAAAAAGGCGTGGGTGAATGATAAGAAGAAGACATAACAAGCAAGCAAAAAGTGAAAGAAAAAGCTCACGGAACAATATAGACTCAGTGTCACATGTTCACACTCATAGAACACTGATAGTACATAAACTAATAACAATAATTAATACGCAGGAGCACATGAAACTGAAAAGTTTCTTTTTTAGAAAGGGCGCCAACAGCTAAGCAGCGGGCTAGAGAACAGGGAAAGAGTTCTAGCAACTACATGTATGTTGTATAATAGTTTCCTGTGAGTTTGAAACATTCCATCTTGCTGGGAAGCTCTCGAAATAAAAGGGTAAACAACTCAAAATAGCTTCAGGAAGTCTCAGAAATTGTCCAGATTCACTAAGAATAAGCAAAAAAAATAAAATAAAAAATAAAAAAAAAAAATGAGTCTCCCTCGGAGGAAATGAGGCTAGGCAGAAAAGCAGACTCTCAGGTAAACAAAACTGCAAAAAAGACTCTGAGATCAGAGCAGATGCCTGGAAGAATCACATACAAGTTTAGCTGCCTCAAAGAGGTTTATACTAACTGAGGCACCTGGAAAAGACACTGTCCAACCTGTTGAGCTACCTGTAGGTTATGCAGTGTACTCCAGGTTCTCTGCTTTGTGAACTGTTCCCCACATTGCTGTGGGCTTAGTTGATACAGCTGTCTTTGAGTCTTTTCTGCCCCTCACTGTTCACCCATATTCCTCTAAACAACCCCAACAAAAATCATTTGTTGGGGAAAACACAGAATAAGAACACTAATTCATTATTGGTGAGAATGAAATCTTTTAAAGCCACTGTAGAAGTCTATCTGACTTTACTCAGATATTGAGCATGTTAGTTTTAGGTCTGAAAAGAAAGCTACAATCTGTAACCATAAGAAGTAACCAAGTGTTGGCGAGGAAAAGAAAATAGGATAGATAGTTACGGGTGGACAAGGGGAGGATCTGAACCAGGAAAATCCAAAGGGTAGGTGAAAGGAAGTGGGTTGTGAGCAAAAGAATGTTAGAAGGACCAACCAAAATGAAGCAGCATTTGTGGAGACATACAGAAATCTAATACAATAGAAACTTCCAAAAATATGTCCATGCATGAAGTAGAATCAAGGAAAATTGCAAAATAACATGTAAGATGGGAACCCAACAGGACATCTCTTGTCATTAAATAAAGCTTCAGGAGTTAGGAATGGGTTATATCTAATCACGTTATTGACCAAATGAGTACAGTGGGAACCCCCAAACAGCCAGTCTATTCCCAAGGCTATTGGTTCCTTTATCCAAATAGACAGTAAGAACCTTTTACTAAAGACAATAGCTACACAACTCATTGAACATAAAGGAGTTGAACTCTTGCCTACATGTAGTGGTATTTCAAATGTATTTTAATAAATAAAGACGGCCTGAAGATCTGAGTGTAAAACAGCCCCACTGGTCAGCCTTATAAACCAGGTAATGGTAACCCACAAATTAATCACCAGTAGCCACACTAATTGCCAAAGATATTGGGTGGTGCATGCCTTTAATCCTAGTCCTAGAGAGGATTATAAAATAGGAGGAAACAGTTCTCAAAACACAGTCTCACTGTATCTTATTTTCCTTTCCTAGGAAGATCCCTCCCTCCCTTCTAATCCCTTATTTTATACTTAATCTCTGTGGGTGTACAGCCTATATTTTACTTATCATCGACTCAACAGCTAGTATCCACACATAAGTGAATACATACCATGTTTGTATTTCTGGATCTGAGTTATCTCACTCAGCATGACTTTTTTTTTTAAGTCCATCAATTTACTTGTAAATTTCCTGATTTAACTTTTTTAAACTTCTGAGCAATAACACATTTGTATATGTATCACATTTTCTTTATCATTCCTGGTGTTGAGTGACATCTCGCCTCCATCCAGTTTCTGAGTGTTATTAATATGGCTGTAATGAACATGATTTGAGCGAGTGTTTTTGTAGTAGAATGTCAACTTTTACCATCAAAATATGTTGAATTTTATCAAAGTTCTTTTCTATACTTAATGAGATGATTATGCCATTTATGTAAGTATTAGTGGGAACAAAATACAAAAATAAAAAAAAACTTGCTTATGTAAATTTGCTTTCAATATAACTTAAGGTGATTGACTCTTTATTCATATCCTATTTCATGTTTTTCCTCTCATTTTTTAGACCATAAAGAAAGCTGTTGATTTCAAAGTGTCTGTTTTTATGGTATGCATTTTCATGATTATGTTTATATTTCTGTAAAATAAAACATTAAGGAACAAAGCACTTCTTAAAACTCTTAAAAATGTAGAAGTAGATTGAATAGAGACAAACCTTGAAATATGAGGACTCACTGTGAGGATAAGCATTAGACTTCTTGCTGGAACACCAAGATGATACATACATTTACAGGACTCATAAATCTTATGTGTGGTATGGAGAGGATACAAAAGAAAAGTACAGTAAGAACTCTAAATGAAAATAAAGGTTTAACCCATTTTAGTTTTAAAAATATAAAAGAAGTGAATAAGGGCTATAGTGCAAGGGATCAGGTAAGGGCTGGAGAAAGATTAGCACAAAGGATGCATAAATTTGTATGTAGCAAGGTTCTCTTTATGATGATCAAAGGGTGACAGCTAATACTTTGTCTGTTTTATAGATATAGGCATGGCTATTATTTTGGCTGCATGTATTTAAGAGCAAGCCTCAGATTTCATCTGTGAGGGACAAGCTACACTCAGAACACAGGTACAGCGTGTTAATCTTGAGCAGCTGACTCTTCATGCACAGCTTGATAAATAGCCTGATGTAATCGATAGCACCATATAGAGCATATAAATGTCACTTTTAAAAATTTTAATACATGAACTTCTTTCACTGGTCATAGTCACCCAGAGTTCAAGGCTCGGTCAGCATTAAATACTGGCAGAATAATAAAAAGAGTGATAAAATTTTAAATAAAGTTTCCAGCAACAGTATAGGAGAACTGCTGGATAAGTTGCAAAAATCTATCGCAAATAACTGCTTTCCCAAAAATATTTTAAAGTACATATATCTTAAGAAGAGTATTTGAAGTTTTTCTTTAACTAGATTATAATGTAAATCAAAACTTGCATTTCCATTTGATTTTGCAAGAGTGTTAAGTGGAAGTTTGATGTTTCAGTTTGTGTCTCATAGTGACTGTTCTGCCTTAGACTCCTAGGCTATGCTCTTAGAGATAAATGATCCAGATAGAGTTTACAGTACAACTTGAAAAGAGACAAATCACATATTCTTGATAGAATCCTATAGGCTGTAGCACCATAGGCTAGACAGCCACAGTTATGAAATGAACTAAAGGTAAAGAGAAGAAAGCGATTCTTCTGTTGAGAATTCTCCATTTAGATCTGTACTCCATTTATTTAAAAAGGAATATTTGAGGTTTTTTTTTTGTCTAGTTTCTTAAGTTCTTTATATATTTTGAAGTTTCCCTGTGATGTTGGTGAAGACATGTTCCTATTCTTTAGATTGCTGTTTTGCCTCCTGACAGCGATCTTTGCCTTACAAAAGCTTATAGTATCGTGAGGTCTCATTTATTAGTTGTTGATGTTAGCTGTGGGTGATGGCTGAGAAACACTTAAAGATATGTTCAACATCAGCATTATTAGCCATCAGGGAAATGCAAACGAAAACAACTGTAAGATTCTATCTTACATCAGGCAGAATGGTTAAGCTCAGAAACACAAATGATGACTCATGCTGTAGAGGATTTGAAGCAAAGGGAAAACTCGTTTGAATGTAGATGTGAAAACGTGTGTCCCCACTTTAGAAAGCAATATGGCTGTTTATCAGAAAATTGGGACCAAGCTGTAAAACTGTGGAATATATCCAATGCATACTCAATCATATACAAGAATACTTGCTCATTCTGACAAACGTTAAAATCTCAGAAATTGTTTTGATTTGCATTTCTCTAATGCCTAAGGATGTTGAGCATTTATTTCCTCAAGTGTCTTTCAGCCATTTTAGATTCCTTTGTTGAAAGTTCTTTGTTTAGGTCTGTAACCCATTTTTTTATTTGATTATTTGTTCTTTTGATGACCAGTTTCTTAAGTTCTTTGTATATTTGGGAGATCAGCCCTTTGTTCTAACGTTTGTCAGAATGTCCAAGATAAAAAAAAAAAAAAACACCAATGACCACGTATGCCGAAGAGGGTGTGAGGTAAAAGGAAGTCTCCTCCATTGCTGGTTAAAGTGTAAACTGGTACAGCTGCTTTGGAAATCAGTATGGTGATTTCTCAGAAAATTAGGAAACAACATATGTCAAGACCCAGCAATATCACTTTTGAGTATATACCCAAAGGATGCTCAAAAAAAAAAAAGGCGAAAGATTTATACGATCTGAAGAGAAACCAGAGTATAAAAAAAAAACACAATGACATGTGCTCAACTATGTTCATAGCAGCATTGTTTTTTGTACCCAGAACCTGGAAACAGCCTAAATGTTCTTTGACTGAAGAATAGATAAGGAAGATGTGGTACATTTACACAATGGATTACTACATAGCAGAAAAAAAGGACATCTTGAAATTTGGAGACAAGTGGATGGATCTAGAAAACATCATATTGAGTGAGGTAACTCAGACCCAGAAAGACAAATATAATATGTACTCACTCATAAGTGACTTTTAGGCATAAAGCAAAGAAAAACTAGGCTACAATTTACAACCCCAGAAAACCTAGACAACAAAGAGGACCCTAAAAGAGATATACATGAATCTAGTCTGCATGGGAAGTAGAAAAAGACAAGATTTTCAGAGTAAATTGGGACAAGGGGATCATGGGAGAGGGTAGAAGTGAAGGGGAAGAAAGAAGAGCAGAGAAAAATGTATAACTCAGTAAAAACAAATAATAATAAAATAAAATACAAAATAAAAGCTAATGCCAAGATTTCTATATTCTACAAAAAAAAAAAAAAAAAGAAAGAACACTTGCTCAACTGTGTTCACAGCAGTTTTATTTGTAATAGCCAGAACCTGGATACAACCAAAATGTCTCTCAAATGAAGAATGCATAAAGAAAATGTGTTATATTTCACAATGGAGTGTTATTCAGCTGTTAAAACAATAACATCTTGAAATTTGCAGGAAAATGGATAGAATTAGAAAAAAAAAATCATAGAGAGTGAGGTAGCCCAGGCCCAGAAAGACAAACATGGTGTGTATTCACTTAAAGTGAATATTAGCTGTAAAGTAAAGGAGACTCAAGCTACAATCCATAGACCCAGAAAGGTTAGGTAACAATGAAGGCCCAAGGAGGATACTTGGATCTCCCTGATAAGGGGAAATAGGTGAGATTTCATGGATGGTTTGGGGGCACGTAGGGATGAGGTGGGTTGGGGTAGAGGGAGTATCCTGAAAGGGCTAAAAAAAAAAGGGGGGGTGTATTTTAGGGTCAGGTTGAAACCTGGTGCAAGGGACACTCCAAGTAAACTATAATGCTGACCCCAGGTAAGACCTCTAACAATACAGGATATATAGCCAGAACTGGCCATCTCCGGTACCAAAGCAAAACTTCCAGTTTAGTGACTGAGTACCCAGCCATATAACCTTCAAACTATAGTTTATCCCGCCTATGAGATGGCTGGGGGTAAGGGTGATTCAGAGATTGTGGAAGTGGTCAACCAATGACTGGTCTAGCCTGAGACCCATGTCATGTGAGTGAACCTACCCTTGACACTATCTGGAGAAACAGGACCCAGAGACTCGATTACTCAGAGACCTAAAATAGAATCAAATATGACTGGAGGAAAATAAATGTCAATTTAATGATGGCCAACAATATTCTGCTGTACACATAGATTGGTGCCTGGCCCAATAGTCATCAAAGAGGCTTTATCTAGCAACTGATGGAAACAGATACAGAGATCCAGAGTCAAAAACATCAGGTCAAACTTGGGTGAATTTTGGTGAAGAAAGAGAAGCATTATAGGAGAGAGGGGGGTCAAGAACATCAAAAGAAAACCTACAAAATCAATTAACCTGAGCATATAGGAACTAATGGAGACTACAATAAACACTAGAGAGAATGCATGGGACTGTCCTATGTCCCCTGTATATATGGGGCAGTTGTCGTTGTATTGATATCCAAGAGAGACCTGCCCTTTAGGAACTGAAGAGGAGGAGGATAGGGAAGAGCAAGGGGTAGGTAGTATGGTGGAACTGGTAGAGGGGAATTGGAGTATGGATATAAAACAAACAAGCAAATATATACATATATGCATTCATAATACATAAAATAGAGCTAAAGAATATGAATTATATTTAAAATTAAAACAAAGCATGTCTTTGACAGCTGTGGGCATTTATGTTTCAAAGACCTGTTTTAATAAGCAATGTTAAAGGAGAAATAAAGCCATCAATCAGTCTTTAAATTAATTTAGGAACATGTGGAGAGACAAATTATTTTTTAGCATATTTTAATTGTAATTCTAGATTGTTCCAAAATGTTTAAATATAAAAAAGAAATTTAATTTATAAAATATTTGCTCCATATTTGATTATGGCTTTTAGAGAAAAATCTCCATAATTTAAAGAATGAATTCAATTATTTTGGTAATTTTCATATTAACAAACTATGCTCCCTTAATCACCTACAATACAGCTTCTCAAAATTGTGAGCATGGCAAATAAAAGCTTTTGGTGATGTTGTATATACTTGATCTTTGAGATATAAGAAAACATATTAAAATTTTATCAATTATTTACCATAAAAAATTGTGACCACGTTACACAGACCACAATCTAATGTGCCCCCAGTGAATATACAACATCTGGAAGTCACTACATTTTAGAAATCTTACTCTATAATATATCAAATAACAACATGATCTTTACAGTTATTAGAAATTCTTACTCTAATAGACCATCCTCTGGTTCTCTTTATCCATTCTGTAACTTAAATTTTCTTTGTAAAAATTTTATTATCAGTAGAAATCAAAGTGAAGTCTTAGCATTTTAATAAAAGGCATACACAATTAGTTCACTTCACCAATTTGTTCATTCTGAAATGTATTTAAACATTATTTATATCTTAACTTAATACAATGCAATAATTAGCAAAGTTGAAATAGAAAGTCATTTGTGTATTCATTCTTAACAGCCTTATGCTTTATTCAAATATTTGATACTTTTTGGTCTTGGAAAATAATATGGGAGTATGTGGGGAGGGATTGAAGGAAAAACAGATGAAATTGGAGAAAGTTTAGGGGTGATGTGGATAACTAGTGAAATGGAAGGCATAAATGAAAATAAAAATGTGCTTATCATATGAATGACTCTAAATAAAAAAGGCCATTTTGACAATCTATTTCATTCTAGTCATGTGCCCTTCTGGAAGAGATAAAGCTAAATTTTTAATGAAAAATGATACTGTTTTCAAAGGCATCAGGAGTGGACTATGGATTGAACTACAGAGGACATATTATGGGAAGAGTAATATTATAAATAATATCATAATAGTAAATAGGTACATGAAAATATCTAACAACATTTTAATTTTTTAAAAATCATTTTCAAATCAATACATTTTTATAATCTAATAAATACTATGACAATCTTACTCTATTGTGGATTTTTAAATCACCAAAAATAACAGAGATAAAAGTAACTCCTAGCAGTAATTTTAGAAATAAGTTGAAATTCAAAATCTATTTTTAAAAATGGTGTTATACTCTTTAAAATGGACTTATACACCAGCACTATACTCCACATGTATATGTGGATATGGAGATAAACTGGTTGTGAGATGAGGCCCATTTCTCATTGGTTGAACAAAGTACTGCAGGAAGAAAAGAGATGTTTATATCATGCATGTGTTAATGGGTCAGTTGTGAGAACATTAGAATGAGTATGTTTTTATTTGACTACTATATTAGATACTTGGTTTGTGAATAGATATTATTCACACACTTGCAACTTAAGGAAGAAAGGATTTATTATGGCACAGTCTCAAGCTAAGCCTCATCTAAGACCCAAGTCCATCATATATGTAACTGTAACTCTTGAATCCTATAAAGAAAAACATCAAGCTTCATACTTGTAATATTCAACATGATGTAAGTAATTCTCCCATTTCAGAAGGGAATAACGAATGTATAACACAGAATGATTGGCCCAAAGTAAGTATAGAAAAAAATTATGAGAAAACACACACACACACACACACATACACACACACACACACACCTTACTTCAAGTCTTGTAATCTTTCCATCCTAGTTCCAACATTCAGAAATGGTACTTGTGAAGAAATCATTTAGGCTTTAAATCGCTTTGGTATATCCATCTCTGTCTCTGCTACCTGAATGAGACACAGCCTAAAGTCAGCTAACTGTATTCTATAGATGCATTGTTTCTCCAGTGGCATCCCATTGTTCTAGATTCTCCAACTTTCTGGGAGTTTCTCTACTTCAAATAAAGTTTTACCTTAACAGCTTTGCACAGTGATCTCTAGGTGTCTCCTTGCAATGACACAGACCCTGTCACACACAAGTGGCACATCAGGAGCTTAGTGAAATAATTATGTAAGACTCAATGGCACCACTGACACCACTCAAGTCTGCTTTCATGCCTGCAAACTAATACTACAGGAATTAAGTTGCAAAAGTTCATTGTCATGTTTATATGAAGTCTAGCTCCTTTGAACAATACAGGTATTGACTTATATGTGCCTTCCAATCTGACACAGTTTAAACTCTTCATTCGGTAGTTATTTGAGCATCCTTCAGGGTATAGTCTCTTCTTTGAAATGATTTTACATTTTCACATGATAGAACCTTTGCTAGGTGGGTTATTATTTTCTATTTTAAAAATCTTTTAATTCATATACATATATTGCATATATAAGTGTGCTTATACTACCACCATTATAAGCTTGTGGATGGCACAAGAGGGCATTAAATCCTTCTTGCATTGTAGTAACAGATGTTTGTTAGACACAGGACATAATTTGGGGGGAGCAAATTCAGGTCCTTTGCAAGTGCAGTGTGGTTCCAAGTCTGTAGTTCTTGGGTCCTCATTCCTCCTATTTAAGTAAATACAATTTCTCCAGAACAGCATTAATTTGCTCAACTATTTTACATGTTGCTCTTCACATTATAAACCCATACAAGTGCAATAAGCGATGGCCATGTCATCACCTGGATGCTATTCTGTCTAGAAATTCCCTACATCAGACACACTAGCTCATTAATCCTGATCTGGCCCATTGATCCTTTTTGTTAGAATATCACACAACTGCTATGCTACTTTTAATATGATTAGATTATAACTTATCAATAATTATGGTATTGGGCATCTGAAATACATAAACACTATCTATTTATGAAAAATACATAAGATAAATCTCATTGCAGAAACATTCTATAAGGGAGCTGAACAGTTTTCTAAAATATCCAGTTTATTAAAGTCAAGGAAAGATCATAGAACTTCTCTAGATGATAAACAACATGGAAGTTGATAAATTAATATTCTGAAGCATCTTTAATAGGACTCAAACAGTAACAAATGATTGAATTGAATTTAAGGATATTTGCATAAAGTTTGACATTTTGAAAAATGCACATGAAAAACACAGAAAAACTTAGTGGGAAGAAAAAAGTGTTTGACAGGAGTGGAAAGAGGATATAAAAAGATAATAAGGGCAACATTTCTGTCAGTGATATACACAGGAAAAGGTTCATTTTATCCACCAATCAAAGGATAAAATGGAAAGACTCTAACTACTAGAGCACCAGAAATTCTGTGAGTTTCTGTCTTCTAGATATGATACAGAAGCCACACTCATGAACTCTCAATAACCTGTGTGCCTGAATAAAACATGAATAATTTCAAAAACAGCCAATACACCAACATTGATGGAGAAACATTGATGGGACCCACCCCAGATGAAGAGCTATAATCAATTAACATCTTCTCAGAGAAGTAGAATTAATGTTTACCAATGAAGAGTCCCCTGATTATTTATTGATATGAAGTGGCAAGCCCTAGAAACATAACACTGAACGGATTCAGTGAGTGTAGCTATATATTTATTTGTTTATATATAAATATGAGTAATAATGACAATTAAAGAAGAAAATGTCATGAACTTGGAAAAGATAGAGAGGAGGCTTGTAGGAATTGGGAGAGAGAAAAAGAGGAGAAACATTATTGCTATATTTTCACTAAATAATTTTTAAGGGCAGAAAAAAATGCTTTAATAGAAATTTAGGTGATTCACAGTGGAAACATCATATGATGTCAGGGAAATTGGGTGTCCCTCCTCTTGTCTGAATCTCAATAATAACATGTATCTAAAATCCACTCTTTAAAAAGGCATGAGGGCAATTTAAAGAGCAATATCCGGGTGGGCTATTTGTAAACTTCACAGTTACTTGAAGCTCAGTCGGACAATGGACATGAAAAGGAAGAAAAGCCATCAGGAAGACCAGCCACATGTACGAGAGGAAAGGTTTAGAGAAAGAGTAAGGGTCCCTGAATGCTAAAAAACTTAAAAAGCATACTTAGATTCTGGAAAACATATGAAAAAAAAGGAAGAAAAGAAAATGGAATAGTTATACCCTTCTGAATCAAGACCTAAAATGCAGGTAGACCCAGTTCAACTCCATCATTACTAGTAGGGACTGATCAAGTAGAAGAAGCCTTGGAAGAAAAAGGTAATATATTAGAAAAGCATATTTTCTGAGAAAATTATATTATTTTAGAAGCAATAGTTTCTTTTTCCTAGTGACCTAAAATATGAGGTAGTACACACTGATAGACAGGACTTTAGAGAATATCAACAAGGAAGAAAATCAACCTTCTTCTCATTTTCCTGAAAAATCAGTAACAAAGGTGCCAGTATTGTTGGTTTTAGAACAGGGACTATAAATCTGTATTTAGTGCAAAATACTAAAATATGCATTCTTATTTACCTAAGTATCAATAATATATTTCATCAAACTATAATCATCCAGAGAAGATAATTAAATTCAGTTGATTATGAAATTAATTTTTTGAAAGAAGTTTAATATAAAGACTGAACCCTAAGGATAATGAATCCTAATTAGAAGACTTATTTGGGAAGAAAATGAAATGAATCCATAAGATTAGAATCTAATTGCAACTGTATCAAAAACTTCACTACTACTTCTCATTTATATTAGCATAATCAATTTTGAAAAAAATAACAGCCTCATTCTATTATTTAAAATTGTGTTTTCACACATCAGTGGAATTTAATTCAAGTAAAACAAATCTTGATGAAGAATTGGAAAGTATTTTAAAATTTCCCAGTAGAGTCTAATATTTTTGAATGAATTACAATATTATAGGATATTAGCTGTCATATTAGTTACTAAATGAGAAAGGAGACGCTAAATTGCTTTTACTTAAAGTTATGAAACACCAGAAAGGAAGTTTTTAGTGTTTAATAACAAGAACTGTAAAGTTTTTACATTTTAATAAAATGAGTGCACTGTGTCAGGGACCTCTCATAAAAAAACTTTTTTTTAACTTCTGAAATAATAATTATCATGAAAGTCATATGGGAAAAGTTGTGGGTAATATTTTCAATAGAAAAAAATACAAAAAATTCATAGGGATATATTCATAATTAACTTATGGTCAAACAAACTTTTATCAGGGTTATTAGTGAATGGATACATGTATGGGGGAAAAAGAATTCTATATTCTTCCAATATATTGGAAATTTTATTCTTGAAGTGCCAGAACCATTTCAATGGTATCATTTTTCTTCCTACTTCCCTGCTCTCCAACTGAGATTTCCATTTGGATTTACCCAGTACTCAAGACTATAGCAAAGACTAATTTGGTTTTAGTTTAATCACCAATACAAATAAGGATATTTGGTTAGAAACACTAAGTTACAAAATACTTTTTTCCATCATGTATTAGCTCGAGACTCTAAAATAATATATTAATTACATGCTAGAAAAGCAATGAAACTTTTTGATCACAATATATCAAGATAAATCACCAACTTGAATATTTCTCTGGAGACTTGAAGATATAAAGTGTATGTGTGTATATACATATCACGCATATATATACGCATGATATGTATAAAATCAACAGACTAAAAATTTCCTTAAATGTTTGAAGATATAATATGTATGATATTTACATAGTTCATGTAATATGCTTACCTAATATATTATATGATATATACACCCAACATATATAATATTGTAGAAAACGTGTATATATACCTAGTATGTAATATTTGCATGGAGCATATACATTTTATGTGTATATGTAGATAAAGTACACATACATAATATCATATGCATATATAACATATATAATACCTTCTTCAAGCTTCCAGAGAAGTGTCAAAGCTTCTGAATTATGCAGATATTTTGCAATAAAAATTGTCCACTGGCATATATTCTTAGAAGTTATATATACATACATATTGCATACATTAGAAATGTATGAACATGTATATATAATTTATGGATATACATATGCCTATTGTATATCCATATGCCTATTGTATATCCATAAATTATATCACATATATTCAAGATGTTGTTATATTAGATATTTTGTGATAAATAAACATCTACTGGCTTTTATGTATATATGCATGTGTATACTATTCTGTATATTTGTATAATATATAGTGGTATATTTTAGATCATACATATTATGTATATGTATCTAGTATATAGTTATTATATATATAGTATGTGCACATATTATGCACACATATATATTAGATTAAAGAATACACAGACTCTTGTAGCTTCAAATGATTCTGTTTCTATTTTACTGTTTAATCGGCATTCAACTGCAGAAGCCCAATAGAGTAACCCCGGAATTGTACACTGTTTCCCCAGCAGGGTGACTTCCAGTACTGCAACATCCTACTCATAAACCATTTCCAGTATGGTTATCAGAGCCACCCGAACTCCTGCTCCCTCAACTGCCATGACCTGTAGGCACCAGCAGGGCAGGCCTCTTTGCCACCTCTCTAAGTCCGCAGCTCGACTAAGTACTTAAGTGGTCATCAGGGAAGTCTTAGACCCTGATGGGCTGTGCGGTGTGACCACAATATGGACAACCACAGTTCTGGTCAAAACGAGGGTTACAGGGGGATCCTGGTTCACTCTTCTGGTCAGAGGCCATGCACTGCACTGGTGCACCGTGTTGCCGCAGGTATATTGCAGAGGCTTGATCTACACTTCTGATGACAACAGGGACCCATTCTACAGTCCTGGCATTGCTTTGGCTGCAGTCCTGGAAGCTAACCGGAAGTAGCATTCAGTACATGAAGGAGAGAACAACAGGGCTGTAACTCAAAGGTATGAAAAACTGACATAGTTGCCCTAAGTGTCCTCTGTAACAGTGCTCTGGGATGCCCCACGCAGTTGGCCATTTGCAGTTAGTGCTGACCTGGGGCAAACCTAGAGCTACCATCAGCTCATCAGCACTTGGTGCAACCTCCTTCTGCCTTGTGGGTGTCATAGTAGGACACACCCCTCCAATACAGGCTTAGTAGCCCTTGAACTCTAGAAGAGTCCAGTGTTGACCTTGGTTGCATCCTCACCCTTCTGATGCTACAGATTCCTGGCAATGGTGATAGCAAGTTCTCTGGTGAGTATCTTGTTGGCTATGGAAGCTTTGAAGCCTAGGTTCTGGCAGACATGACACCAGGCCATAGGTTGGAAACCATCTTGACCATTTCAAAATATGGAATGTGTATTGTTGAAACAGTTTTTGGAGCTCAGTAGTACCAGGCAATGCTAAAGGGTCTTCAAGCTACAGCCAGAGTAGCAGAAGATGAAATTTATGCTCCAAAAGTAGTGTCATTTGTCAGTAAGGAGATGGCATATGGGTCAGGATCTGAACTTTGTCCCAGTGGATGGGACAGCTGTATACAGTAGATGCAACAGCAGGCAGGTCTTAGTTTTTTAGTTAAAAGTTAGTTTGAGGCTGGATTGGTAAAAAAGTGACATAATGGTGCAGGCCTGCATTCCCCAGCACTCAGGAAGCAAGGTCAGGGGCCTCATTTAAATAGTGAGTTCCAGACCAGTGTGGACTACATGAAAGCCGATTTCAAGAAAAATAAAAAAAGTTTGGAGACCTGGCCTGATGTCATAAATCCAAGGGTTGAGCCAGAAGGATGGTCACAAGTTTGCAGCCAGTCTAAGCTATAAAATGAGGCTGTCTAAAAAAGAAACAAAAAAATTGGGGGCTCATCCTGGTGTCTTACATCTGTGGTCCTAACTACTCAGAATGCCGAGGCAGGAATCAGCCTGTGAATTCAAGGCCAATGTGGCAATACATGGAGAACTTGTTAAGAAGCAGAAGTGTGGCTTCTGCTTTGGGCACAGCAGGCAAATGGTGGAACCCAAGGATTGCAACATTCTTTGGCAATCAGGGGTGCCAAGCATATCTTGAGGTATCTATGGTTTTTTGTTTGTTTGTTTAGTGTTTTGTTGCCTGACCAGTGAATGCTTGTGAAAAAACAAATGAAACAAGACTCTCAAAAACTTGAAGAGAAATCTAAATTCAATGAACTTTGACCATTTAACAAGGTAAAAGAGGTGAAGGAGATAATCCTCACTTCAGAAAACTTAAAAGGTGGTCAGCACATCATGACAAATTTGACAATAGATACAATTCTTTATATCCATGAAAAAAGCTGCTTCAGTTTGCCTATTGCACTTAAGTGTCCTATTTACAGTAAATTGCAAGAAATAACAAAAAAAAGTAGAAGTGAAGTAATGGGTTTCTGTTCACATCAGCTTAGATCAGTGCCATGTGTAGTTAGAGACCTGAATGGCGCATTCTCTGGACTGGGCTAGTCCATCTATTAAACAATACAGGTCAATACACATTGATCAGAGAAGCATTGCCATGGTAAGTTCCTCTCATAAGAAGAAAATAACAATATCAATAATAAGAAAAATATTACTGAGATTAACAGTGTCGCCCAACACTGCTGTTTATTTCAAGAATGCAATTACATAACCTATCTCTATGCCAAAATCGATTTACAGACTGTCCCTGATCAAACTTTAGTGAGGTCACTGTCCATCATCTTGATGGAACTTTAATATTCAGCATCCTTTCCTTGGCATATTTGAATTTATAATAATTTTAGGCAGACCCACTGAACACACACACGAGCACTCACACACACATAGCACATCTGATTACTCTTAATCATCCTTGATATTTACTCAACTTCCTTAGTTTTTAAATTTCTTACGATGTTTCATAAGAATCCTACTAAACCAATTAAAAATAAATCATACAAGGTCCTGCCACTTCTATCCAGGACCAGGAAGGTGAGCATCCAAACAGGCTAGGCTCCCACAAAGCCAGTTCATGTATTAGGATCGAAACCTTGTATGATTTATTTTTAATTGGTTTAGTAGGATTCTTATGAAACAGGGCAGGGAATCTGGACTGCTCTTCATTCTGGAGAGGGAGGGGGAATGGAGTGGAGGGAGGGGAAGAGGGGGAGGGGAGTGGGGGGGAGGGGACGATGTGTGCAAGGAGGGGGAGGGAAATGGGAAACAGGGAGGAGGCGGAATTTCTTTTAACAACTAAACAAAAAATATAAACAAAAAAATAGCACACTAAAAAAATAAATAAATCATACATTTTTATATGTCTACTAAGTAAGTAATACTTCATCTTATATTCTTGCTGTTCTTGGATATGAATCTGCAGCTGCCCTTTGTGTATTTAATATTATCTCTATTCCATATCTAAGAATTAGCTACCAATCTTGTATCATCATATTTGCATAGTATATCAGCACAACAATGGTGGTCAATAAGAGATATATATCTAAGAAAGTACACCCATGCCCATGCACACACTCTAGCACAGGTCAACAGCTATCTGTGTAATTTATATTCATACACAAATAAGAATTCTAAATTCTAGGAGGCTGAAAGTAAAATATTCTCAGTTAGTACATATCTTACCTTAAGCCTCTGTTACTGAATGAATTCCTTAGTCACTATAGTCAGGTTCTCAATGACTAGATGGTTTTTACCAGTATCCATAAAAAGTTGTATACTGATAAGTGATATCTAGATTTATTAATAAGTGTAGACTAAAGACTTAAAAATCTAGCAAAGGCCTAATTTACTGTTTGTGGAGTCATAAATTTAATATCGAGATTTTTCTATGAATGATCATCTATCTACTCCAGACTTCAGCAATTTTTTATTTTTGTTTGGAAGCCATTTTCTATCGATTGTTATATTCATTAAAATTCTTTGAAAACAGAAAATTTTATCATTTCTCTTTTAATTTAGAATTGTAGAAGGCAATTGATAACATTCTGTTATTAATTTTTTAAATCTATTATGCTTTATAGAAGATAGTATTTCTAATTGTGGTATTAAAATGTATATGACTAAAAAACTTGTGAATAGTAAGTTAATTGAGCCAAATGCTCTCAAACAAAATTCTTATGATATAGTCTACAAGTTATATTTATTATCAAAGATATCTATTACAGTCTGTGGAAATAGTAACTTCTTACTTAGGCAAAATTTTCCTCCCTTAGTGAACTCTTAGAAATCAAGAGGGAATTGTCTATATCCTTATCTTCCATGTATCACTGTATTACTCACTTAACTTCTTTACAGTATAACAATGGAGAAGATAACTGGAAGTTATGCTGCAGATGAAATATTAAATTGAAACAGCTACTCGGTGTTAATTGAAAAGGGAGTTTTATCCTGGAACAGTTTTTCAAGGAAGATGTCTATCACTGTGAAAATGAATTGTAACTCCGAATAACTGGGTTATTGTGATCTACTGTATCCCAGTCAGCTAGTGTTCTAGTGATGGTATCAGAGGATTCCACGTGACTCATAGGTACTTGAACATACAAGGGAAAGGTGTTTGTTTTTGAAATACTATACATCCAAAAGGCTTGTTATACATATCCCATAATGTTGCTAATTACAGAGTAAATCTTATGTTTTTGTAAATAAACTCATTTAATTTATTTGTTAATCTGGCTACAGATATTTAATATTTCTTCCAATAGTCTGCAACAACAGCTGGAATGATTTCTTATTGACTTTTGTCAGTTTTCTACTCTTTATCTCGTTTATAACTCTTAGGCTAATTATATGAACTTATTTTTAAAAACTCTATAGTGAATATATTAGAATAATCAACATTTATATTGTATCAATTATTTTTGCAAATTATACTATTGTTTTTAACTAATGGATACCATTGTGGAAGTGTATGTGTGTGTGTGTGTGTGTGCATGCTTGTGCACTTCAGATTGATTCGGAGCCTTAAATCCCATAGAATCCTTACATAGAGATGAAATTAAATTACCAAAACCTTCTAGTATAATTCCAACATAAAATCAGTAGTTTCCCAAGAGATACTGTAAATAAATTTTAAGTAAAACCAAAAAAAAAAAATCACATGGAACTTTACCTTAGGATTTTATTTTCTCGTTGTCTCTGCAATTATCATTTGAATGACTTCTCTAACTTTGGCTCTGTGAATTTAACATGACAGAAAACAAGATTTTTAAATAAAAATATTTTTGTTACTTGTAAGCCTACACTGTAAGAAGGAGGAGAAGCCCAAAATCAAATGCATTAATTAGCAAAGTGAGTTTATTACATAAGATTGCCAATGCAAATGGCTCTTCTGGAGAACAATCTGTTGGTAATTAGATAGATGAGATGCATCAGCACATACTTAATAGGGAGTGAATCGCTTAGTTGTCCATCATTCACACATTCCACTTGTAGAAATGATGAGACTTCCAGTAGAATCAGATGCAACAGTCGGAGGCAAGAAGACAAAGGCAGATACAGCCACATAGGACTGTTGCAAAAGTTTGTTGACTCACTTAGAAAACAACGGAAGTAGTGGTACAATACCATTAGTAACTATGCAAATCTAATTCTTACTTAATTTACATTGTATCATATACTTCCACTGTATCTAAAAATCTGAATAATTAAAATGTGACTTTTGTGTTATGAAATAATTATGAAGTAAAATACCTGTGAAGTATGGTATCAATGTTGGATATTTTGCTTCCTAAATAGAGCTAAGCAGCATGCAAACTCTAGCAAGTACAGAACTCCAATGTGTATACAGGAGTGTCTGAAATGATAAGCTAACAAAGAACATATGAACAATACATTTTCTAGTAGAATTGAGTGTTTTCCTAAAATAAATATACTTATTTAATTTTATTGTATTGAACTTTGTGCTTTCATAAATATTTTTATGAATTGTTCTTTACAGACTTATACCATCAAATATATACTGATTTTCAACCTTTATATATTTAGTTTTAAAACTTTATGTATATAACTGGCATGTATACAATTAATTCAATGACAACGAGTGTATATAGCACTATAAATTACTTGATATGCATTTACAAAATTCACATTTTCATTATTAAAATTTTATCACTAGTTTAGTTTGCTACTTTGGCCTATTTCCATTAAAATATATATACACTAAATAACATTGTATTTATGATGAAATTATAAGTACTAACCACAGAATTATCAATAATCATTTTAAAGGGCAATTTTAGATTTTACATTAATCAATTTCCTTAAATTAGAAAAAAAATTACATCATTTCTCCTTTCCCTTTTCTCCATCCAAACATAATTGTGTTTGTATCCCTAAACTCTTATTCACTATTGGAAAGGAATAATGGTCTTTTATCTTTAGTTGTTATTGTTTTAAACACACACAAACAGCCAAAATATACACATTCAACCTGCTTAGATAATTTAATGTTGCTTTTACGTATACAACTCCAGATAATGTATTATATAATTTTCCTTTGATAACAGAAAGCCAGTTAAGTGTATCTTCACTAATCAGGCCTATTCATCCAACTCTGGGTATTCTTTAGTTGTCTGTATCTCTTTGTCTTGGGGTGGGACCCTGTGAGATTTTCCCCTTCTGTGTCAGCATGTCTACTGGTGTTGTATTTTTTCAAGTCTTGTTTAGACAGCAATGTTGCTGTGATGTAATATTTTAGTTTGAAGTCCTCATTCTTATATCATTATTATTTTATTTTTAATATTCTAATTGTTCTGAAATTTTATTTCTATATATATATTTTTTTTTTGGTTTTTCGAGACAGGGTTTCTCTGTAGCTTTGGCGCCTGTCCTGGAACTAGCTCTTGTAGACCAGGCTGGCCTCGAACTCCCAGAAATCCGCCTGCCTCTGCCTCCAAAGTGCTGGTATTAAACGCACGCCTTTATTTCTATATTTTTAAACAATATGTTTTGATGATGTTTTTCCCAACCCTTATACCATCTTTGATCATCCATAAACCCCTACCTAAAGAATTTCCTGAGTAAATTGGGAGCATGCGGACCTTGGGAGAGAGTTGAAGTGGAGGGGAAAGAGATAGGGAGGGGAACAGAGAAAAAAGTAGAGCTCAATAAAAAAATAAAAATAAAAAAATTAAAATGTATAAAAAAAAGGGTAGGCAAATATTTCAAGATATTGAGGTGTAATAATATATTTCAGTTAGTCAACTGAATCAAAGGAAATAAAAAGTGTATAATTAAAAATTGATTGAGAGAAATAGTTGCTTCATGTAGTCAAGAAAGAAATAAGAATAAGTTGGGCACAGTCAGCATTATGGTTACTATAATTAAATAGCTTGAGAAGCATCACAATTGAACTTGTGAGATATGACAACGAAAAAATATTTCTTTACAAAGTATTGTATTAGATCACTTACATGTGGGTTCTAAAAACACCAAACACATGTAACTGTGTAGACCAGAACTTGCCAGGTAGTGATGGGAAACTGTAGGTCAATTAGTACAAAGGTGCAATTACACAAAAAGAAAAATAGATAACTCTCACATAAATCCATATGGAACAATGTTACATATTGTATAATTTATCAGATATTAGATGTTAGGTAACTATATGAGATGATCAGCACAATTTGACTACAGAAATAATTTCAATACACATATGAAGGATTTTGGTATATATATGTATGACATGGGATTATATTATAGTAGCACATCATGTAATGCACTAATACAAATACAACAAATTAAAAGTTATACTGAAAGCAGGTACTCATATTCTCCCGTGATAGCATTTCCATGCATTTAACAAGTCTTTGTCTTCAAACTCTATCCTCATAGACATATAAAATTTCTCTCTACCTCTCCCATGACTTTATTGTCAAAATTATCTCGGGCACTAAGTCAGCCAGTTTTACTCAGTGTCCTTTTCAACAGCAATGCTGAGAGGAATAATTTGCGAGCACTTTTCTCTCAACTCTGCTGTACTATCTCTGTTAATGTCTGAACTCTCTTGCAAGACTCCTTCTGCCCATCAGGAAGCCCCCATTTCAAAATTCTTCTTAGGTACCCTTCAGAGCAATATAATAAACTTTACTAGTATAAGTAGATTGTGCCCACTAGTTAGAGCAAATTGTAATGCATTCTTAAATGTGTCACAAGGATACGCAACCATCAATTTTCCATTAGGATATTTTGAAATAATTGAAATGACTACCAGATCCTAAAAATGATATTCTTTAACATACATTATGGAATATTCTTGATTTCTTCCTATTATGATCTACCAGAAATAAGACTCCTATCTATTAGAAATTCCAATGAGTCCTTAGTAATAAATGAAAAAGTGCTTATCCAGATTTGTCCAGGAGGCTAGTGTAGTTCAAAATATATGAAATATTTACACATATGTATGCAAATATGAGTACTTTAGGCATGATTTATAATAAGAGAGAAATAATTGCTTGCCCAAGATATAACATTGGCAAGATTTTTAAAAAGTGAAAGCTGAATGATTTTGACCAAATAGCATTATGTCATAACATTCAATTTAGAAAGTATTGTGATAGATTTAATACAGTGCAGAGTAAGGTCATTAAAAGTTTGAAAACTCTGGAAATTATTTCAGTGTTCATCATGTACTTACTGCTTTTTAAAAATAGTTTCATTTATGAATATTCACTTAACACTAGAAATAATTACTTTATAATTAAATTTTAACTCCTTTTGAACAATATGATCATAAACAGACAGATTTCAAAACAAAGATTTCATTGAATAGTTTCTGTGCTATGATTCAGATCATGCATTTGATGCTAAAACCATACTACATAGTGATTTTAGAGATCCAATTTCATACACAGAAAGCCATCATGGCATTTAAAATTTATCTCTCTTCTATTTTTCACAAGGATAGTAGCTAATCTGTAATTCTTTCAGAACATGTAATTGCAGAGAAAAAAAATTCTGGGGGCAGGGCATGACTAAATACTGATATTCTAATGGATAACAACAGGAAAAAAAATAACGCAATGAACTGAAATACTGCCTGTTGTTTTGACAACATAAAAAGGGAAACATATGAAATACATGACTTCCTTAATTACAAGTCTTTCCTGTCACCCAATTTTCATCTCATTATTTAAGCCTACTGTTTACTGTTCCATGCTAACAGCAGAAAACTTTCATGAGCACAGCTATATTTCAAGCTTGCCCTAGCTGAGTACTTAGAATTCTCTGATATTTTTCTTGAGAAAGCAGATTCCTAACTCAAATTAGTATCAGGTTTTTAGTGCTATGAGTTTTCCACCTGTTAGAAATTCTGGAATATTTGAAAGTAGAAGAGCATATCTGACTTTGAGAAGCTCAAACTTATACATGCCTGTGTATGTGAACAAAATAATTGATGGCTAAAGACACTAAAATAAGACTAATAAGATCAGCTTCAAATTCATACTACAGAAAAATCCCCTCAAAGAGGAATTTATCACAAATATAGGAAATAATATTTGGCATGGTCACAACTTTTTGGAGCTGACTTTCTTTATGTGGAATTCAGTATGTGAGAAGCAGCAAAGTCATATTTGAAACTGTTCAAAGCAGGATGGTGACTTGTAGAATTTGTAAATGCATATCTTCAAAATAGTACTAAATAACTGAAAGTACACCAGGACAATTTGGAAACAGACATCTATTTTAAGAAGGATAAACGTTTGAGCAGGATATTACAGGAGAAGAGAGCTAATAGCACATCCTTAAAAGAGGAATTCACGCTTCTGTAGAAAAGCTTTGGGCATCACTTTATAAATTCCTTTTCAAATAATTTTCATGTAGTTAAAATTGAATACTGACTTTTATTAAGTTCTAGTTATGAAAATATTCCCAAAAGAAAAATTAATTTCTCCTTCAGTTATCTTATTTTTGAGATATCTGTGTCAGGAACACCTGAATAAAAGATGTACAGTTCAATGTCAATTAATATAGTACATAATCATATAAAAAAGGTTAAAGTTAAAAATATATCATGAAATACATGATAACAGAGTTATTAACATTGACAGACACAGTATTAAAGTAAATTTTAGAGAGAATATTGAAAAAATTATAAAGATATTCTAAAGGGAGAATTTTCTAGCTTCGGAATTGCTTTAAAAACAACTCACCAAGGCCAGCTGGCCTGGTTCTGAAAAAGCCTGGGATAAAACCGGACTCGCTGAACATAGCAGACAATGAGGACTACAGAGAACTCAAGAACAATGGCAATGGGTTTTTGATCCTACTGCATGTACTGGCTTTGTGGGAGCCTAGGCAGTTTGG
>NC_022035.1:14389002-14391074 GCF_000317375.1 Microtus ochrogaster | reverse complement strand
CACCTTACTAGACCTGGATGGAGGTGGGGGTTCCTTGGACTTCCCACAGGGCAGAGAACCCTGATTGCTCTTTGGGCTGATGAGGGAGGGGGACTTGATTGGGGGAGGGGGAGGGAAATGGGAGGCGGTGGAGGGGAAGAGACAAAAGACTTCAATAAATAAATAAAGAAAAAAGAAAAAAAAACAATCCACTTAGACATAGGTTATTCTGAAATGATTTGGACACTAAAGCCAGTGTCTCTGACAATGCTGGTTTTAATTTCAAAATCATTTTATTAGTGTGAAAAATCTTTTGTATAATGGGCACTTACCTATTGAACTTAGTAATTTTATTTTTTTTCTACCAAAATGATCCTAACATGCTGCCTTTCATCCAGCCTTTTAATGACAGTGTATAGTAAAATTATTTTTGTGTATGTATCAAACATATATGTTGATATATAAGCACGAGGTTTCAAAGAAATCTTTCCACTGCTTAGTTACTGAGGTACAATTTTAAGGCATTCTAACACTGCATTTCTCTTAATCAGAGTTTATATTGCTATAAATGTACAGCATGACCATAGAAACTTGGAAAAAAAAGGTTTATTCAGCATATGATTCCATATCACAGGTCATCACCAAAGGAAGTCAGGACAGGTACTCAAGAAGGTAGGAGCTGATGCAGAGGCCATGGAGGAGTGCAGTTTACTGGCTAGCTGCTCATTGTTGCTGAGCTTGAATTCAAATATAGGACCACTAGCTCAGGGTTGACCCAATTTACAATGGGCTAGACCCTCCCCATTAATTAATAATTAATTAAGAAAATGCTTTCCAGGCTTCCTTAGAGCCTAATCTTGTGGAGGGATTTTCTTAATTGCAGTTTCAGTCTCTCACATGACTTTATTTTATATCAAATTGACATAAAATTATCCAGCACAATGCTCAACAGAGGTACATTAAATTAGAAGTTTAAGACAACAAACAAATCTTGTGCAGCCACTTTGAAAATCGGTATAGTAGTTTCTCAGAAAATTGAGGCTCTCTCTAATTCGATATCCAGCAGTACCACTCTTGGGTATATATCCAAAGGATGCTCAATCATATTATTACATGGATATTTGTTCAGCTATGTTCATAGCAGCATTATCTGTAATATCCAGAACCTGGAAACAATCTAGATGCCCCTGGAAACAATCTAGATGCCCCTCAACAGAAGAATGGATAAAGAAATTATGATACATTTACAAAATGGAGTACTACTCAGCGGTTTAAAAAAATGACATTTGAAATTTGCATGCAAAGAGATAGCACTAGAAAAAAAAACCATCCTGAGTGGGGTAACCTAGACCCAGAAAGATAAACACAGTATACACTCACTCATAATTGGATATTAGATGTAATTCAAAGGACAATTAGCTTATAATCCATGACCCCAGAAAACCTGGGGAACAAGGAGAACTCTAAGAGAGATATATGTGGAACGTCTTGGGAAGGGGAAATGAACAAGATATCATGAGGAAATTGGCTTCATGAAGCCTGGGGAGTAGGATTGAAAAAGGGATGGTGGACAGGGAGGGGGAGGAGAGAAGAGGAGGGAGGACTAGAATATGAGGGAACGTGATGATCAGGATGAAAGAAGGACAGAGAAGGAGAGCAAGGAAAGAGATTATCTTGATTGTGGGAGCCATTGTGGGGCAAGTGTGAAACCTGGGACCAGGGAAAATCCCAAGAATCCACAGGAATGACGACAGCTAAGACCCTAAGCAATAGTAGAGAAGGTACCAGACCGGCCTTCACTTGTAATCGGATTAATATCTACTTTGATTGCCATCATGAAACCTTCATTCAGAAACTGTTTGAAGCAGATGCAAAGATCAACATCTAAGTGGGCCGAGCATCTGGAGTCCAGTCAAGAAAGAAGGAGCACATTACGTAGGATCAAAACCCCGTGCCATTGTCCTTGGCTTCTCATCAGCCTACATAATGTGCTGGCTTTGTGGAAGCCTAGCCAGTTTGGATGTTCACTTTCCTAGACATGGACGGAGGGGGGAGGACCTAGGACTTAACACAGGGCAGGGAACCCTGACTGC
>NC_022035.1:14368937-14388902 GCF_000317375.1 Microtus ochrogaster | reverse complement strand
GGGGGGAGGGGGAGAAGGGTGGGAGGAGGGGGAGGGAAATGGGAGGCTGGGAGGAGGTGGAAACTTAGTTTTTTTTCTCCTTTTCTCAATAAAAAAAAAGTTACCTCAAAAAAAAAAAAAAAAGAAAGAAGGAGCAATAATATAAGCAAAGGGGTCAAGTTCATGATGGTGATACCCATATAAACAACTAACCTGAGCTAGTGGGAGCTCATTGACTCTGAGCTGACAATGAGGAACCTGCATAGGACCAAACTAGACCCTGTGAATGTGAGTGACAGATATGTGGTTGCAGCAATCTTTGTGGCCACTGACAGTGGGACAAGGATTTCTCCCTAGTGTTTGAACTGTCCTTTTGGAGTTTTCAGTTTTTTTCTTTGAGGGATACCTTGTTCAGCCTAAATATAGAGAGGAGGGTGCCTTGGTCCGGTCTCAAAGTGATGTGTTGGATTTTCTGACATCCCATGAGAAGTCTTGCTTTCTCTGAGAAGTGTATGAAGAGGTATGGTGGGGGGGATCTGGAAGAGGGGAGGAAATGGGACTGGGATAGGTATGTAAAACCTATCCCAAAAAGATTGTTTTAAAAAATTAATTTAAAAAAAGCAAATCAACATATTCTTCCAAAGTCCTTTGTAAGAGTATGATGTAAGTTATAAGTACAATTTATAATATATTTTAAGATACTAATAATTTACATTTAGTAGCTTTTCATCCTTTTCGACATTTATTATAAAGAAGTAGTTACTTCTTTATAATAAATCATCTTTTTTTATAAAAATACATTTTGTTTGTCTTATTGCTCTAGCTAGAACCTCAAGTACTATATTGAATAATGATAGAGAGTGGACAATCTTGTCTTGTTCCCTGTTTCAATGAAATCATCTTGAGTTTTTCTCCATTTAGTGTGATGGTGACTGTTGACTTGGTATGTATTGCATTTATTTTGTTTAGCTATGTTTCTTCTACCTTGTATGCCTACTTTCTCCATGACATTTATCATGAAGGGATGTTGCATTTTGTCAAAGGCTTTTTTCAGCATTTAAAAAGATGATCATCTGTCTGCTTTTTCCTTTGTTTTTGTTTGTTTGTTTGTTTTTTGAGAGAGGGTTTCTCTGTAGCTTTGGAACCTGTCCTGGAACTTGCTCTTGTAGACCAGGCTGCTGTCAATCTCAGAGATCTGCCTGTCTCTGCCTCCCAAGTGCTGGGATAAAGGAGATACATATCATAAAAGAAATTAAACTCTCACTACTTGCTGAACATATGATACGTAAGTGACCCCAAAAATTCTACCAAGGAACATCTACAAACACCGTCAGTAATGTAGCAGGAAACAAGATTACCTTAAAAATGAGCAGCCCTCCTTTATACAGATGACAAAATGGGCTAAGAAAGAAATCATAGAAAATATCACCCTTCATGATAGCCACAAAAAAAACATAAACTATCTTGGAGTGACTCTAAGCAAAAAGTGAAAGAGCTGCTAAACAAGAACTTTAAGACTTTGAAGAAAGAAATTGAAGAGGATATCAGAAAATGGAAAT
The DNA here is from genome assembly GCF_000317375.1 of Microtus ochrogaster. Taxonomy (NCBI): domain Eukaryota; kingdom Metazoa; phylum Chordata; class Mammalia; order Rodentia; family Cricetidae; genus Microtus; species Microtus ochrogaster. Next base: position 14,387,364 of record NC_022035.1, on the reverse strand, counting down.
ATCTCCCATGCTCTTGGGTAGGTAGAATTAACATAGTAAAAATGGCATTCTTACCCAAAGCAATCTGTAGATTCAATGCAATGCCCAGCAAAATTCTTCACAGACCTCAAAAGAACAATATTCAACTTTATATGGAAAAGTAAAAAATTCAGGATAGCCAAAACAAACCTGTACAATAAAGGAATTTTTGGGGGAATCACAATTCCTGATTTTAAACTCTACTACAAACTACAGTAATGAAATCAGCCTGATATTTGCATAAGAACAGACATGAGGACCAATGAAAGTGAATTGAAGACCCAGATATCAATCCACACACCTATGAACACCTGATTTTTGACAAAGAAACAAAAAATATCAAATGGGAAAAAAACATATCCAACAAATGGTTCTGGCATATCAACATGTAGAAGAATAAAAATAGATCCATATCTATTGTTGTGCACACAACGCAAGTCCAAATGGATCAAAGACTTCAAAATAAAACCAACCACACTGAACCTCATAAAGAAAGTAGGAAGTACACTTGAATACCTTGGCACAGGAGACCACTTCCTAAATATAACCCCAGTAGCACAGATACTGCGATCAACAATGGGACCTCCTGAAACTGAGAAGCTTCTCTAAAACAAAGGACATGGTCAACAAGACAAAATGACAGCTTACACAATGGGAAAAGATCTTTACCAATTCCACATTGGACAGAGGCCTGATCTCCAAAATATACAATGAAGTCAAGAAATTGGTCATCAAAAGAACAAAAAATCCAATAACAAAATGGTTGCAGACCTAAACAGAGAACTCTTAACTGAGGAATCTAAAATGGCTGAAAGGCAGTTAAAGCAATGCTCTATATCCTTAGTCATCAGAGAAATGCAAATCAAAACCATTATTTTACACCTGTAAGAATGACCAAGATAAAAAAAAAAAAAAAACACTGATGAGAGTTTATGCTGGAGGGGATGTGGGATAAAGGAAACAGTCCTCCATTGCTGGTAGGAGTGCAAACTTGTACAGTCAGTTTGGAAAGCAGTAGGAAACAACCTAACTCTAGACCCAACAATAACACCACTTTTGTGTATATACCCAATGGATGTGCAATCATAACACAAGGACAAGTGCTCAACTATGTTACTAGCAGCATTGTTTGTCATAGCCAGGACCTGGAAACAACCTAAATGCCCCTCAACAGAAAAATGGATAAAGAAGGTGTGGCACATTTACACACTGGAGTACTACACAATGGAAAAATTTAATAACATCTGGAAATTTGCAGGCAAATGAATGGATTTAGAAAACATTATTGAGTGAGGTAAACCAGACCAGGAAAGAAAAATATAATGTGTAGTCACTCATAAGTGGCTCTTAAACATAAAACAAAGTAAAACCAGCCTACAATTCACAATCCCAGAGAACCTAGAAAATAAAGAGGACTTAAAAGAGACATACATTGATCCAATCTACATGGGAAGCAGAAAAAGACAAGAGTTGCTGAGTAAATTGAAAGTGTGGGTATCATGGTAAATGGCAGAAGGGGAGGCAGGAGGAAGAGAGGGGAGCCGAGAAAAAATATAGCTCAATAAAAACAGTACATTTTGTTTGCTGCACAAAATTCTCTGTTACATCACATTTAAATCCACACATTACACATTTATTCTAAAAATTATGTGAGTGTAATATAGTTTATGAAGAAGAAATAAAATTTTTGTTTTTTATTTATTTTTTTACTGTCAGAGATCTTTTTTTTAATTCTTTTTTTTTTAATTGAGAAAAGGAAAAAAAAAACAACTTTCCACCTCCTCCCAGCCTCCCATTTCCCTCCCCCTCCTCCCACCCTTCTCCCCCTCCCCCCACCCTTCTCCCCCTCCCCCCACTCCTCTCCCTCTCCCTCTCCAGTCCAATGGGCAGTCAGGGTTCCCTGCCCTGTGGTAAGTCCTAGGTCCTCCCCCCTCCGTCCATATCTAGGAAGGTGAACATCCAAACTGGCTAGGCTCCCACAAAGCCAGCACATTACGTAGGATCAAAACCCAGTGCCATTGTCCTTAGCTTCTCATCTTCCCTCATTGTTCGCCATGTTCAGAGGGACCAGTTTTATCCCATGGTTTTTTCCGTCCCAGTCCAGCTGGCCTTGGTGAGCTCCCAATAGATCAGCTCCACTGTCTCAATGGGTGGGTGCACCCCTCGTGGTCCCGACTTCTTTGCTCATGCTCTCCCTCCTTTTGCTCCTCATTGGGACCTCGAGAGCTCAGTCCAGTGCTCCAGTGTGGGTTTCTGTCTTTATCGCCATCCATCACCAGATGAAGGTTCTATGATGATATGCAAGATATTCATCAGTATTGCTATTGGACAGCTGAGGATAAAGAACCTGAAATGACCCTATCCTATAGCAATACTGAAATAAAATTTTAAATGAGCTGAATACTTAAGTTATTTTAAGAAAAGAAAATATTAAATATATTTCCTACTTACAAAATGTTCTATGGTAGATTTTATTTGACAATGATTATAACTTCTAAAAAATTATCAATTTTTTTTATTTTTATTATACAATATAAATATGTTATATTATATATGTTATATTTATTTATAACATAAAAGATTGAGAAATCTTTTTATTTGGTCTTTTGGTTTGCCTGACATTTTACCTATTTTGGGATTACCGTATAATGTTTTGGTTTATGTGTACATCAGGTAATCAAAACTCTAGGCAACTGGAAAATCTGTCACCTTAAATGTTAATCATTTTGTCTTAGTGACTTTGTTGAAACCCCTTTCTTATCACTTCACTGAAGTATTTACTATTACATGATTTTAAATGTAAAACATACATATGTTCATTGTAAATTCATTAGAAATTGTACCAAATTCTTGAGACTTTCTTATCAAAAGTTGGCACAAAGCCACCATTGTTCATTATATTTTAATGATTAATACAGTTTTGGTTTATTTTTGAAGTATTCTATTTTTTCATGTGTAGTCAATTCAAATGGGTTTTTTCTTAACAGAATCTTCCAAACATAACTGTACATAAGCAAAGAATCCATTGCTTCAAAGGAGGAAAAATGTTCTATATTTGCATTAGCTACTTCCCCTTGGTTGTAAAAAGTGACCTGAAATGCAAGACAAAAATCAGAACAGATTTCTTTGGTGAGGGGAGGAACTTTACAGGGTGGGAACTGGTGTGATTTCAAGTCCAGAGATTGGTTGGATTTTAAGCCCTAAGCTTGTTCCCACCCCTCCCCCAGGGAAGAAACCTTGAGGGACTTAAACTCCTACCTTTTCTGTATTATTGATTTAAAAAAAAAATAGGTGTCAAGAAAGGGGGACCAACAAAATAGGGACATCAAAGACCTTCAGGTGAACTTGACCTTCACTATAAGAGTATAATGGAGAGTCCCAGCCTCAGACTCAGTAGCTAGGGGCTGGTAATCTGTAATAGCAACTGATTAAAAGTCTGGGTAGAAATCCTTTGGGTCTTTTCTTGAAGAAATCTAGACAAGAAGTTTATTTGGCAAGATTTGACTAACAGGATTAAAAAAAGGAGGATAGGAGGAGTTAAGATAGTTAGTATCCAATTATGTATTGAATTGTCAATGATCCACTGGCCTGAAACATTGAGGTATTTCTTACATTTTTGGAGAGTCATCCAGAAATGCTGGAGCTTGTCTTTTACTCATTCTAACTGATTGATACAAAGCAACATTTCTCCCCAAGGAAGAGACCAAGACCACCTGTCTCTGTTGTTAGTAAATCTAATCCTTGCTGAATTTGTAGCACTATGGCAGCCAGTGTCTCTATATGACCTGGAAGGGTAAAGATGGTCTGATACTTCTTTGGAGATCCTGGATGAACTTAAATAAAAACTGAGGTAAACAGCGAGGGAAACAGCTCCTGCCTCTCCAGTGGTAATGTTGTACCCAGGACTATCATAAACAGTAGCATCTGAATGACTGTCATTCCTTGCCACTGCTATAAACCCTGTCATGGGAATTGGCAAGGGTTCTTACCATGTACCACTGCTAATTTTGGAAAAAGGAGTACAAGGCATAAGTCCCAGACCACATAGCAGGTAGGCAGCAGTAAACCTGAGAGCCACAGAATTATTGAGGTGTTGTAAACATAGGGTGTAGGTGGCCAGGCTCAGAGTCAAAGTATTATTGCAGTCTGTGGGATCTACTGTGCTCATAAAGTATATATCTGGGGAGTTAAAACAGTCTGAGATACTGAAAAGAGAGAGATGGGAACGATAAGAAGTGATAGTGGTGTTTGGCTCAAAGTAGTTAATGAGAAACAAGGTGAGAGAATTTAGTAGTCCAATGGGTGAAGCTATGAATGGTGATCCTGAGTTTGACTTGGGATGGACACTCAACCAGCACTCTTCAAAGCAGCCATGAAGAGTGTCATTCAGTAGCAGATCACTAGCAATTAGGAGGGCTCATGTTTCAGGGTATTTAGAGAGAACCAATACAGGTAACTTTTTCAAGTTTCTGGCCACCGTGTAAAGTAATCTTCCTTTTGGTCACAGAGAAAACAGACATAGGAATAAGCCCTGCTGAAAGAGGAAGAGTGTTGTAGGGGACTGAATTGGCTTTTGATAGCCTGATATAGTGCAGTTTCTCCACCCTAGTGGGTTGGACTATTGGTAAGATGTAGAAGTATCTTGGACGTTCAGCCTTCTTATGTAAGAACTACTCCAGACAGATGTACATAGATAGAAATAGTGGAGGGGAGAGCAAGTTTAGATATAAAGTCAGCAACTTGAATCAGTTTGAAATGTTGAGACACACGCATGGCTGGAAGAAAAATATGCCATCCTCCATCAACGCTACCTGGGGAAAAAAACTCAAAGAGGGAGTGGTCTTTGAAGACTCTTCTAAACCAAAATGTATGGACAGATAGACAGAAGATGGCAATAGGTGACCTGAGGTTAATTTCTCTGATTTATGCATAAGAAGTTAAACTGTGGCTAGAAGTACATTCTTGTACATGAATGCATGAAGGTGTAGCTTTAATAACTTTTAAACAAATGATTTCAGAGGGAAAGAAAGGTTTCTGGGTTGAGGCTTATGAGGGGGAAGCTCTTTATTGTTATCAAAAATAGTAGAGGAATTATCTGGTTCGTTCTTTATAAGTAGGAGGAGTTCTTTTTTCCTTTATGACTTATGTGTCTTTTAATCTAGATGGGAGTGTAGTCACTTGGTAAAACCCATTCTTTCTATCTCCAGCAAAGATGGCTGTCAACCCTGAGACTAACTCCATCCCAGTGGGACACAGTAGGTACAATGGCAGCAAGACACGTTTCCTTTATTACTTACGTATAGATTTTTAACTACCTACCCTGGTGTTATCTCTTTTAAGTTAATCATTTTGTTACAGTTTACCAATTTTTAATCATACCCAATGTGTTTACAAATATTGAGATAAGATTTATATCTTAATAAAAGTTGTATAGAGTTAAACCAAAAACAAAAGAGTATGTGATGAATATCAATAGTTCCCATTGGGAGTAGTCCATTCCTTTATTTTGTTTTGCTCTCCTTTCTCTGCCCCATAGTCAGGTAGCTTTCCTGAGGTGGGACAGAAATTTTGGAGGAAACCTTTCCCGAAGCATGCTTGCATCTAGAAAAGTGGGAGCCATACTCCAACTCTAATGTCATCATTTAACTGAACTGGGGCAGCACAAAATAAGTCTATTGCTACTCATTTCATTAAAGCCACCTAAAAGATGCCTGAATCATGTAAGTTAGAACAAAGAAGGCTTAGAGACTCAGAATTTTTGAGTGCCAGCTGCAGACCGAGAATGCTGCAGGAGGGAGCTGAGAGATGCATCAGCCACTGAAGCCTGTGATGAGGGTGTGTGCACCAGGCCAAGGGCCTACTCCTTTTCTTTCTTCCCCTCCTGCTAGGTACAATTTCCAGATCCTACTTTACAACAAAATTATGGATTTATCAACTCTAACTTTAAGAAGTACATTTTTACAGTATGTGGGGGAGACCAGACAAAGTAAATAGGGCTCAGAGAGGAGAAAGAAGGAATGCTGAACGGATATTCTCTTTACATTTTCCCAAGTGCTTGCAGTAGGTTTAAAGGTCTGGAAAAATATTAGGATCTAGTGTGCCACTAGGTGGTCCTCTGGTTTTATTTTTTAAGGGGCATTGAGGACAAGTACAATTGCAAAAACAAATAAATTCAGGATTTTTCAGGTCAAGCGGCAGGTGTTGAGGCTTGCAGTTTTCTGAGGAGCATTCCAAGGAGGAGTAAGAGGGTATGGAAATATTATTCCCATGGATGAGAGAGGGGAAAGAAAATGTCACCACAGCCTATAGTCATGAGCCTCCCTAGGACTCAGGGAGGAACAAATGAGCACCAAGCTGTGCAGTGACCACACTCAACAGGGGCCAGGTGCTTAGCCTGACTAATCCAGAGAAGAGACTTGGCAGCTGATACCAGGGATTTAGTAGAGGCCAGACAGTGAGAACCAAAGGTGAGCTATTATGGGGATCTTGTCCAGAGGAAAACTTGAGAATGGCGGTTCAAAAACCACGAGAGGTTGGAGAACTGTGGGATTACGGGCAATTTCAAAGGTAAGACAAGATAAGAAAGCAGGAAGGGGCACAATAGCACAGTTGGGCTTTAGAAAACTCTAGAATTGCAGCTCTAAGTGTGTAGGATGAGGTCAGGTTAGGATTCCCAGCCTTAGTCTTAAATACCATGGCTGGGGCTTCCTTCATCTCTGAGAGCAGCAGAGGGGTGTGGGCTACTCAACAGTCACTTCCTGAGACTCAGGGAAACTTTTACCTACCACAGGGGGAACTAAACTAATTGCCACTTATGAATGGGGTGCGAAGTGATTTATAAGCCTGAAGTCTGTTGTGGGTGAAATGGAGATACGGGATAGGGTCCAAGTGCAGCTTAGAACCCAAGGGGAAATGCAGGCACCAGGAGAGCCTAGAGTCATGACACCAGTCTAAGTGTTAGAACTAAGATGGAAAGATCCTGGTAGTCGGGAGCCAAGGAATACACAACCAATATAATGTCATACAACACACCTCATGCAAGAGATTTATTGGGAAGAAACCCCAGGACACTGACTGCCTCTGCTCAGGTGAACAGCAGTGGAGAATGAGCAGAAGACAAGGTTTATATAGGATTTCTTAGGGGGTGGAACATTCCTTGATAGAGATTTCCGGTGTGGGAATTGGTGGGATGTCAAGTCCAGGGCTTGGGCATTTCATTCTGTGGAGGGGGTGGGGTCTAGGTCCAGCCAATAGGGCATCTGAGTGTGTTCAGCAGGTAGAACCTTGTGGTTGGAGGTCCTAAGTGGAGTGACATATCTTTAGGGGTTTATAGTCCCTGTTAGAGATGAATGGGGAGACAAATGGAAGAATTGGGGAAAGGAATGTTGGTGGAGAAGATCTGAATAATCCAAAGGGAAGGGTAAAGTAGTTTTTCTCTTATAGAACTGATGGTAAAACTAGAAGATTGGATTAGAGAGGGAAGAGAAGAGGGGTGAAGATCCATAGTTAGCTTCCCTGCTTCCTTGACCTATGTGGCAAGTCATTCCCAAGAAATGACTGTTGGAGGTTGGGGGGGGGGTAAGACTGCAATTATTGAACTACTCAGTCTAGATAGTAGAAGACAAATTCGCCGTAGAATGTTTTCATTACATAGTTTCTCTCTCTCTAGAATAACAAAACAATACCACATGTTTAATAATGAAGGTTGATATTCACCTCAAATTTAATCCCAAGCTTCTTCATTCTATGTTTAACTTTTCCAACTTTTCAGTTTATTTTCTTATAGGGAGTAACATAATATTCTTTGTGGCATGCTAAAATTTATAATGTAATATAATAAACTTTTATATTAAAACATAAATCTCCTTGTATTATCAGACAATCTTATTAAGTATTCTTAATTGAACTGCTAATCAATGTGACAGAAGCTAGGGTCACCTGGGGGATGGACGTCTTTCACGGATGAGGGTAATTATCTGGATTATATTCATTGAGCTGAAAAGATGCCACCTGGCTGAATCCTGGGCTGTGTAGATGGAGTAAGGAGTTATGCAGCAATGCACACTTATTGCTCAGTTACTTGAATGTGAACGCATGTGGCCAGTTGCTTCAAGCTCTTGCCGCCTTTACTTTGACACCATGGTGAACTACACTGTATACTCTGCACACAAAAAATATTCTTTTCCTCTTAAGTTGCTTTGGTTGAGAGAGTCGATGATAGCAAAACGAAAGAAATTAAGACAAATTCTAATCATAAAAAAGTTAGTTCTCATTAAACTTGTTTTAACTTATTAATAATCAACTACAATAACATTTTCATCCTGTCTTATAACTAGAAAATGCCATCAAAATAGAAAATGTGTACAGTCAGTCATTGACAAATGACAATATTAGCCTGTGGCCTTTTACATCGCGAGTTCAGGAAATGACACTCCTTACAGTGTCTAGAGTGAGGAACAGGAAAGGAGAATTCTAAGAGACCAAAAGTTTTTTTTGTTTTTCTGGTAAATTGAGATGGAGATCAGGGAAGTAAAATACTAGAGAAGCTGTGAAAAGAGTGGGTCCCCTACATTTACAGTTAGGAAAGAAAACCCTCAAATTTTAACTAAATAATCTATTTAATTACATATTCATCAGATCAAACTCAGAAAGGCAGTAAACGACAATAGGTATTTCATTTCTATGAACCTAAACTGGAAGAAAAAGAGGGTACTACACGAATACTTTCTACAGTGATGACACCTGTGGAGTTACAAGTTTCCTTAGCAAATTTAATGGTAAATTAAAATCTGTTATGGTCCTGTCCCCATAATGAATTTTATTGGAAATCTATCTACAGTATACCTTAAGGGAAAAAAATGAGGGAACATGATGGTCAAGATTAGGAAAGAACAGAAATGGAGAACAAGGAAAAAGATATCTTCATTGTGGGAGCCATTAGGTTAGCAAGAGACCTGGCACTACAGAAATTCCCAGGAATCCACAAGGAAGACATCAGCTAGAAACCTAAGCAATAGTGGAGAGTGTGCCTGAACTGGCCTTCCCCTGTAATTAAATTGATGACTACCTTATTTGTTATCATAGAACCTTCATCCAGGAATTGATGTAAACAGATGGAGAGATCCACAGCTCAACATGGGGCAATCTCCCAGAGTCTAGTAGAAGAGAAGAAGCAATAATATAAGCAAAGGGGTCAAGACTATAATGGGAATATCCAGAGAACCAGCTGACCTGAGCTAGTGGGAGCTCACTGACTCCAGACTGACTGGAGAAATTTGTATAAGACCAAACTAAGTCCTCTGAATGTGGGTGACAGTTGTATGACCTAGGCAGTCTGTGGAGCCACTGGCAGTGAGACCAAGATTTATCCCTTATGCTTGAACTGGCTTTTTGGAGTACATTCACTTTGGAGCAATGCCTGACTCAGCCTAGATACAGAGGGGGAAGGAGGGCCTTGGTCCTGCCTCAAAGTGATATGCCAGGGTTTTTTGACTGCCCATGGGAAGCTTTACCCTCTCTAAGGAGTGGATGGGGATTATATATTAATAAAACATGTAATCAATAGCAATGAAAATCCCCAAGACATAAGGTATAATTAACAATGAACCATATCTAAAAATATATGAGAAAGCAATGATATTTTAATAGAAAATTTTCATTAGTACTGACATACAAGCAACAAACAAAAAATTATAAATCAATGTACAATATTAAGAATTAATCCTAGTATAAATTATAGGTTTTGAAAGTAATAACAATTCATCAATTATTTTTCCTGTAAGGTGTAAGATATGAAAATGAAAGATATCAACAACAAGGTATTGTGTGTGTGTGTGTGTGTTTGAAAAAAGGGAGAGGAAGCTCAGTATATTTAGGAGTTCAGTGTGCTGTTATTCATACTTTCTGTGTTTGTTGTTATTTCTCTAAAAGGCAATACCCACAATAAATAATAAAACAGAGTAAAACTGTTACAAAAAACTCAGGTTCTTAATGAAAATGCAAAATTCTGAATAAATAACTTTTGGCAAAGACCCCCAGAGACTGGCTCCATCAGACACCAGTATGTACATGGTTCACCTGAATGAATGCCATTCATGTGTTCACTCTCTAATGTGCCGTTTATATGTGCACCATTTCATTCTAGGATCCTTGTGTTCAAACTACTATCCCTCTGACCTGATCTGACTGAAACCAACCTTTATACCTTCTTATGACATTTTAAAAAAATTAGCCAGTTCTAAGCTTGTCTTTCTTTAATAACAGAATTTTCAGAAGTGGTTTTTCATCATATTTTCATTTCTCTTTGCCTACTGTTTGGTTTCTTCTGTTGTTTCTCTTGCTGGGAAAAAAAAATCTTTGGAGAACTGAATAGCAAAGCAACAGTTCAGGGACACTGTTTCACTCCCCTGTTGACCCTCTGTATCTTCAAAAGAATAAAACTTACAATTTAAGATATGGCAGACATTTCTCTGTAAAAAATTTAAAAATTTTTGAACTTATTTCTCTTATGTAAAATTGTAGCTTTTAAACAATATTCTTTATGTTTTACTCACCCCTAGACTCTCCAAAGCATGCTACTCTTTACTACTAAAGGTCCAACTTTTAAGATTTCATAAGTAAGTAGTTTGTTTATAGAGTACTTTTGGCTCTGACATAAAATGAAATAAGCATATCCAAATATGTCCAAATAGATTTGGAATCCCAAACCCACCGCTACCTCTAATTTCTGCACATTTAGATGTTTTTTAAATTTAATATTCTCTTTATAATTTTGATATTTTGGAATATATTTTTTTCAACACATTAAGAATATACATATGGAATTAATTTTAAGATACATATGGTATGTGAGTAATATCCATAATGTTATGTACATATATATGAGTCACAATGCAAATATTTTGTCATAAACTATGCATAAGGCATGTCAATGTTTTACAGTAATAAAATTAGCATGTGATCTCTAAGCGTTATGATAAATAGTTATTGTCAGATATTTTAAATTATTTTAATAATCCAAGTATATGAAAACATCTCATTGGTACACGTACAAATAAGTATTGTTAATGGTAGTATTTATTGTATTGAAAACTAATTTGAATAATTTTAATTAAACTTTCATTTACAGCTTATGATTATCACATACCATATGAAACATATTCTCAGCACATACTATGAATGAGGTTGTGAAAGATTTTGTAACAAGCTAATAATGAATACTCAGGTTTCCTTGACTGTTTATAGTGATTGTATAGACTAATTGTAATATAAATAAAATAAAAAAACATAAGGGTCATATTTATTATCTATCGATATGTAAATTCATAAATTAGTTTGGAAAATATAGATACAAACCAGTATTCGCAATTATTTGCAAATTCATTTCAGTATTTGTGTTGTTTCTATGTTTTTGTATGTGTGCATCTTGATTGCTTGAAGACTGTATGTCTTAGGTATTCTCTCATAAATTGATAAGAAAATACATACTTGCACATATCTTATTTTTAAATTTGTACTTTAATCTTTCCAAAACATGTTTTGGAATTTATCAATACAAAGTAAGAAAAGTAAGGTATTGGGTTTTCCATAACCTTATGTATACATTTTGGCTCATAAATTAATACTAAAGTGGGCAGGAAAGTAACATTCCTAAAACTAATGTACATTCTAATGACCATTCATATTAAAGAAATCATATCTGTATGTGCAATAGAGCAACATTATGTACTATGAGTTTCTTGTAAGCAATATGTAGTTGGCCTAGTTATTTAATCAACTCTGGCAAACTGTCTTCAACTGCTATGTTTATGCAATTCACATTTAAAACAAATTTCATGTTTTCAGAGATAAACCTGTCATATAGTTCCAGCTTATTTTTTATATTTTTAATTTCTTTCATATTTTCCTTATTAACAAGTATTAATTTGTCATTTTGTTTGATAAATTAAAATGAATTCTCAATTAGAGTCCATCTTCCATAATCACCTTTTTTCTTTTTTGATTTTTCGAGACAGGGTTTCTCTGTGGCTTTGGAGCCTGTCTTGGAAATAGCTCTGTAGACCAGGCTGGTCTCAAACTCACAGAGATCAGCCTGCCTCTGCCTCCCGAGTGCTGGGATTAAAGGCGTGCACCACCATCGCCCGACTTCCATAATCACTTTAATTATACCCCAAATTCACAATATGTTTTAATGAGTGTGAATTCAGATACTGAAATGCATCTTGCATATTAATACCTTACTGTAGCATAAGATTTATACATTCAGCATAATCATATCATGTTAATACTTATAATACTACATGATTAATTTCACATGTCTACTTAATAAAGTTGCTATAGTACATTGAACAAATAATTATATTTTAAATTGTTTAAAAATAGCCTTCAGTTTGATTTTCTCTTGCCTTTGTTTCTTCTCTGTGGCTTTTTCCCCTTCAGATGCATATTTATAACTTCAATTTTTATTCTACTCTCAGAACTTTTTAACAGCGTTTATGGATCCTGACAGTAATAGTTTCCTTTCTTTACTAGTTCGAAACGTTCCTATTGATCTATCCTTAACTTCAGTGATTATCTCTTACACAGGTGCTTACAACTGATAAGCACATCCATCTGGCACAGAACTTTTTATGATTTTTGTTCCAGCAACTTTAGTTTCCTAAGATTATCTATGTCTGAGCTTACAATGACCAAATATGTTTATAGACTCTCCATTTTTCCACAAAAGCTTTCCTGGCATTAATCACAGTATTTTAAAAACCTTGTCTGACAACTTCTATGTCATAACTCAGTTCAGTTATCTTGACTGATTTGTGTTTGCAGTGTCTTGACTTTTGTTCATGATATAACTTGCATTTCTTCTGTGTTGACAGCTACTCATGATGTGTAAGTAACAGAAACTGAGGTTAACAGATGATTAATGTCACACTTCCTGCTAATCCTTTTAGAGTTGGGCTGCTTAATCTTGTGGAGATTGAGGTGCTATAGTATTCAAATTTCTTTCAGGGTTTTTCTTATCATTACTGTTGTTGTCCTTCATTTTGTACTCTGGAGAAAATTTGTGTCCTATGCCTTTTTCAGTATACTTTATTGTTCAAGCAGATGTTGTTGGGGTTGATTAGTTCTGGGGAAAGGTCAAGATTCTAGAAACATAAAAGTACAAGACAAAAAAAAAGCTTGCTTTTGTTGAACCTGTACTTGAGTTTGTAATCTTTACCCATCTGACTCAAGTATTTATTTGGTTTTTCCTTTTGCTTCCTAGTTTCCTGTATAGACCCAGCAACTTATTGTTTATTTTCTTTAAGTCATGATAAAAAGTATCTATGTTTGCTTCTTCCCTTCAAAGAATTAGAAAGATCATTTTCAAGTTATAGTATTTTCTTTTATTTCTTTGTTTTGTTGTTGTCTGCCTGTCTGTTTAGTTCAAAGGCAGTATATTTTTGTTGAATAAAAGAAATATCACAGAGCAAACTTAGTAGTGGCCCAGAGGAGAACTGAGGAAGGAAGGGAAGAAAGGAATGAAAGACAGATCATTATTCTGGGGCAGGAGGTAGACCCAGAAAGATATGCAGCTACAAGGTGTGGAGGGAACCCTAACAGAAAAGGAAAGGAGGTCTAAAGAATTTAGGGCCACATGCTCAGGAAAGAGATAGAAAAAGAAATTACTCTTTCTGGATTACTCAGAAAAGCAGGCCAACTTAAAAGCTGCAAATCTGGGGCCGGGTAAACTGCTGTGCTATAGACAGGAAATGCAGGAGGGGCAAGTATAGAACCAGCTGGACTGGGCATTAAATGCCAAAATTAAGTTCTAGTCAATTCCTTTTAAAGTAAACTAGAATAATCTTGGTATCTGTCCATGGTTATTCTCCTGATAATCAAAATGACCATAATTGCTATTTTAGATATGACCAAGAGCTTCAGTAATTTTAAAAAACACAGCAAAGCCTTCAGTATTTGTGTATAACTAATGAAGTTTGTTTCTTAAAAATCACAACCTTGATTCATGTGATACTGAATGCTTCACAAAACAAAGATTTGGCTTTTTTATTGGTATAATACCTTATATAGGTTTATTATTAATATGTATCACTGAACTATAATAATAAGCATGCATCTAATTTCTCTCAGGAAGATTTGGCAAGAAAAATATATACATTTATTCACATATCACCAGAGAATAATCTGGTGGTGGATTGGAGTTAAGTGGGGCTGGAAGCTAAAGTAATCATGTCAGGGGTTTGAAAGAGGGAGTGTGGAAACAAATATCTAGAATTGGGGGCATTTGGGGGGTATTTTATTTCAGAGGCAGTGTGGTAACCTAGCACAATGGTAACTTCCTAGAATCTATAAGGGTGACCCTGCTGATGACTTCTAGTATTGGAGGATAGAGTCTGAACCTGCCATCTCTATTATCTGTCAGATCTGGGTTGTATTCAGTAAAATTGCTAACAGATATTTAGAGTCCTGTGGAGATTTCTAAGCAACAAGGGTTGATACTAGGAAGGAAGATTACACTCCTAAAACTGAAGCAGGGCCTCATTGCCAAAGACAATGACCACACATCACTGAACCTAGCGATGGTGCCTGCATGGATCTTTTACCCATAAATTCTAGTTTCTTTCTCTCTGGAAGGTGCTCTGAAGGCTATGGAAAGAGAAACCTCAACCTATAATCTATCCTGCCTGCATGATGTGCTGGAGCAGAATTTATGGGAGTAACCAACCAATGTCTGACTTAACTAGAGGTCAATACCAGGAGAGGGAGCCCGTGCCCTACACTACGTGGATGGCCAGGATCAGAGACTGGTTGAAACAGAGACCTATGGTAGAACCAAACTCAGCTGGCCAAAACAAAAGGAATAATTTCTAGTGATATTCTGCTATTGTCAGGTCAGTTTCTTGCTCAGTCATCTTCAGAGTGGCTTCCTCTGACTGAAAATCAAAACAGGTACAGATGCTCACAGTTCCACATCATGCAGAGAGTCTAAATAGGAGGGCTCCATTTGGTCTTTCTCCTTGGAGGTCAGGAAACCCAGTAGAAGAGGGGCAGGGGAAGATTGTAGGAAGCAGAGATGGTAGAGGGCACCAGGAAAACATGACCCCTGAATCAACTAAGCATGACTCATATGAGCTCAAATAGTCTGAAACTTCAAGCATGGTATCTACATGGGTCTACACCAGGTTCCTTGTGTGTATGTTATGGCTGTTAGCTTGGTGCTTTTGTGGAATCAGGTGTGTTTTTGATCTTGCCTGTTCTTGGGACTTTTTTCCTCCTGTTGGGTCCCTTGTCCAGCCTCTGTATTACAGTTTTTGCCTTGATTTATTCCATCTTGTTTTGCTGGGTTTGGTTGTTGCTTCTTTAAGTCCCGCTCTATTCTAAAGGGAAAAGGAGAAAGTATCTGGGAGAAATAGAGAGAGGAAAAACTGTGGATGGGGTATATTGTTTGAGAGAAGAATCTATGTATAATTTACAGAAAGTAAAACATTACCATGCATATAAAATCTGATAAAATAATATAGGGTAATGTTATAAGGAAAAATATAAAACCTGAAGAACAAAAATTATGTTGAATTTAAATTATTATAAGAGTTCATTTTATACAGTGTTCATATGAAAGGCAGAATTTCTTCATGTACCTACTAAATCTGCTGAAATTACAGAATACTGGAAAAAAGTCTGAGCACCATCAATAGAATCCCAAATGTTTATTCACATGAATTATATATTCATTGGCATAATTTTGGTTTCTTTGTTTAATGTTGCAGCCTCAGACATATGATACATAAATATTGCATGTTCTCTTCAGAACAGTTACATGGTTTCTTAAATACATTAATAAAATAAAAATCTTTTAAAACTATGCAACACCGATATAGAGCATATCATACTTTGAATGGAATAAATAAAAAACTTAAAAAATAATATTTCAAATGTGTGGTACTAATAGCTGTAGATTATATGTTGACTAGGCAAAGTGTTTATTTGCTCAGAATATCAATACATTGTGAAAATAACCTGTGGCTTATAGATTTGGTAACTGGACTATAAAATAAAGTACTACAGTGCCATCTCCTGGATAGCAAAAAACTATCTGAAATTGGAGGTGTGATATGATATTAAAGTCTTTATTTAATTAGTTCATCAAAACAATGAAGGGAAGAGAAGAGAAGGATAGCATTTAGGGTTCCACTTTATGGACAATAGTAACTATGTCCAGCATACACAGACACACTGATCAACATCTCACCCTTACAGTATTACTTTTTTGTATTTTTATAAAAGAAAGCAAACTATCTTCTTCATTTGACATACCAATCCAGTTCTCACTCCCTCTCCTCTTCCCATTTTCTCCACATTTCCCCCACACCTTCTCCCATCTCACCATCTCAGAGATGGTAAGGCACATGGCTTTGAAAATTAAGGCCCTCCCTACTGTATTTAGGCTAAGCAAGGTATCCATCCAAAGAGAATGAGTTCCTTAAAAGCCAGTACAGGCAGTAGGGATAAATCCTGGTGCCACTGCCAGTGGTCCCACAGACTGCCCCAAACATACAACTGTCACCCACAATCAGAGGGTCTAGTTTGGTCCCTGTCTAGCCAGAGTTGGTGAATTCCCTTTAGCTCAGGTAGGCTGTTTGAGTCAGTGTCCCTACCATGATCTTGATCTCTTTTCTCATATTGTCATTTCTCCTACTCTTAGACTAGACTTTGGGAGCTCAACACAGTGCTTCACTGTGAGTTTCTGCCTCTGTTTTCATCAGTTGCTGAATGAAGGTTCTATGGTGACATTTAAGATAGTCATCAATCTGACTACAGGGAAAGGCCAGCTTAAGCACCCTCTCCCCTATTGCTTAGGATCTTAGCTGGGGTGATCCTGTGGGTTCTTGGGAATCTCTCTAGTGCCAGGTTTCCTGCTAATAATAATGACTCCCTCAATGAAGATATCTCTCTCTTTGCTCTTCATCTCTGTCCTTCCCCCTTGTCGACTCTCCTATTCCCTCAAATTTCTCTCTACCAACCTTCTCCCCGCCTCCTCCCCCTCTGCCCTCCCTTCTTCCCCCATCCCCACGCACCCAATTTTGTCAGGAGATCTTGTCTATTTTTTCTTCTCGGGGTGATCTATATATCTTTATCTTAGGGTTCTTCTTGTTACTTAACTTCTCTAGGGTTGTGGACTATAAGTTATAAGTTATCTTTTGCTTTGTAGCTAATATTAACTAGGTTCATTAGAGCATTATTTGTAATAGGTAGACCCTGGAAACAGCCTAGATACCCCTCGATCAAAGAATGGGTAAGGAAAATGTGGTACATTTACACAATGGAGTACAACTCAGCAGTAAAAAACAATGTCATCTTGAAATTTTCATGCAAATGGATGGAACTAAAAAAAAAAATTTCTAAGTGAGGTAAACCAGACCCAGAGAGATGTACATGGTATGTACTCACTCATAAGTGGATACTAGCTGTTAAACAATATTCTTTCTTCGCTCTTTGGAATATTATACCAGTACCCAAAATTTGCTACTTTAGACAAAATAATTATCTCAGATACTGAGGTTGGTTTCCAGTTTAAATTCAGTCAAGAATAATCTTACAGGAGGTCCTACTTTATTCTAATCCTATTACAATTGTAAAACTTCATACATGCTAGACATTTAAATATCTTTTTTTATTCTCTTTTTTTTATTGAGAAAAGGAAAAAAAAACAAGTTTCCACCTCCTCCCAGCCTCCCATTTCCCTCCCCCTCCTCCCACCCTTCCCCCCCTCCTCCCACTCTTCTCCCCCTCCCCCCACTCCTCTCCCCCTTCCTCTCCAGTCCAATGGGCAGTCAGGGTTCCCTGCCCTGTGGAAAGTCCTAGGTCCTCCCCCCTCCGTCCATATTTAGGAAGGTGAGTTACTTGCTGAGAGGTTTTCATTTTATTTAGAATATTTTTGTAACTCCATAGAGTTCCCAGACCAAAACTTTCCTTTTTTTCAAGCAGAAGCCTTGAACTTCAAAATTTACTTTGTGATATTTTTTTTCCATCATGGAAAAGTAATTTTGAACCCTTGAGTGTTCTGTGATCAATATTTAATCACTTTTACCTTAATATTTCATCAATGATACCTTTATTCATAAATGCATTCTATTGCTTTTTTCAATGTGCTACATGTTTAATATTTCACATATTATTTTTAAAGATGTAAACCCACAGATTACCTTTGGATTTCACTCTCATTTTTCTGATGTTTTCTATTTCTACATGTAGTGTAATTTCTGGTGTATTACATTTGATATTATATTGGGATAATACTAAACTTATGAAAAATCATGATGTTCTTTATGGACATTTATTGAGTTCATAGTTGATTCTATGGAACACTGTTGCGGGAGGTCCTTCCGCTCCTCCAGCCTATAGCCGCTGAGAT